>NC_090726.1:160552283-160557283 GCF_036898095.1 Palaemon carinicauda
TATAAAAAAGAAGAAAATGGCGTTTTAGTGGGAAATGAGCAAAGACTTGGTTCATAATTCCCTCTTTTTCTACGGGTAATTAGGGTACTCCCTGGATTACTGCGTTAGCATTTTGCCAGTCTGTTCTGCGGGTTGATTTATTCCATGTGATTGCCTAGGCGTTCTTTATAAAACATCTCAAGACTGAAGTTTCATGAGGTATGCTTTTTGCGTTTATTCCTTTAGGAGTTTGGTCTCAATTAGATAAATAACGTGTTGATTATAGAATACCGTAGGAAGCTGAAGGTATTAGCTCCAGTCAAGTTTATCATTTTTCTCTTTGTGATTTTAAATACATACATGCTTTCAGGAATATATACATAGCATACATACATGCACACACCCACACATACACATACACACGCATACACACACACACACACGAGGGGTTTATTCATATACGTACATATATATATATATATATATATATATATATCTACGTATATGAATAAACCCCTCGCGCTCAGTATCCTCAAATAAAAACTCGAACTTTGAGTATGCATTTGAAAACATGTGAACACGCTAACTACACTAGATAGCATAAACATGCCTAAAAAAAGTATAATCAACCCACACTTCTTCCACGTGAAATAAGGCCTCCCTGGCCTTTCATCCAAAGAAAAGAGAAGAGGAACTGCAGTACAGTAATCCTCTTAGTGCTAAGGTGTTCCCTCAGGAATTCCCTTTGCAGGAGTAGCCCGACAATCTCCTTGTATCGAGCCACATCTCCTTTGAGGCATCCAATAGTTTTAGCATACTTTGAAGATTCTTTTTGCCGGAACCTCCTTTAGCTGATGTTAATCGTCTCCAAGAGTCCCATTTGAGATTGCGAGTCATGGGAGGCGGGGGCAAGTTATGTGAGAACTGGTCATTTTATCGAAATAAAGATTCATGATCATTTATCAGTGTTTTTGGAGAATTTACATTTTGGCAGCTTGCCTGTTGACATAGTAACTGCTATTGTTATCACATGATTTCTCCTGAAGAGGTCTTAAGCTAAAAACGATGTAAATAGTATATTTTTATTTTTTATATTTTTTCTCATTCCCGCCAGCAACAGAAGAATTAGATTCTTAACTGGCCAAGCGTGCTGTAGTTAGAGTGATTATCTTGAATTAGATCTACGTGCATCAAATTATCGCCCTGATTTTTTTTACATATCTTAAGAAATTTAAGAGCTACAGGTTGTTAACAGTAGAAACCTTGAATGACTTTTAATGACTTTTTTTTCTTAGCAAACGAGGCAGAGGAGATACCAACAGTCCCCTACCTTTAGTAACAAGTCAACTAATTAACTATAAGGTTGAGTGCATTGTGGACATCCTGTTTTAGTCTAACTCCTTCAAGGACGTAGCTCTGGGCACAACGCCTTACCCAAGTAAAGATACTGTGTAATACAAAGAGGGGCGGGTTGGGTGAGTTGCATTAAGATTGGTGCAAATTGCCTTTTTATTGTAGGTTTTACTGTAATTTAAATGTCAAATTTTTGTCTTTTCAAAGCTATGACATTCTTCAATATCTAATATTCTATTGCTCTTTTCATAACACGTCTGACCAAATTGATGCCAGAAATTTCTTATACTGAAAGCGCTTCTTTGATTTGGATTTCATGCTAAAAAGAAAGCTATATTGAGCCACAGGTAATTCGGCCCAGGTGTGAAAGACTACAAGATTAATGGCGTCATAAAACACTTTGTAATGGCTGACTAGTTTAGCTTTAAGCTGGCCGGCGCCTCACGGCCCCTGCGTTAATCTGAAGGAGGTAGCGCAGAATTGGGCTCGATTTTGTTCATTAGATTGCTTTCTGAAGAATTAAGAGCGATTAAAAGCGACCTCATAGTCATTAAACTCTCGAGGAAATTGCTCTCTTTTCTAAATAAACGTCGACGTGCACTCATGACTCAGTACAAAACTGGTGAGTTTTGCTAATGGAAATATCATCAAAGAAAATTATAGCATCCCGCTAACTTTTTTTTACGAAGTGAAATTTATTTATTTGCCTATATTATTATTCTTAATTATGTTCACCCACGTCCTACGGTTTTCTGAAGTCTTTTTTTTTTTCTTCCAACAGAAACAGGCTTGAAATTTTGAGTGTTTTGTTCAATTTATTGTAACCTATTGTTCATGAACATCTCTATATGCTGTTTCATTCATGCATCTGTAAGCATTCGTTTCGTTTAGATATGATTTTCCGTCAATACATTCGAGAAACTTCAAGTTTTTTCTTTGTCTATATCTGATGTTATCTTTAACTTTTTATCGGTAATTTCTTGTGGTTTAATGCGGATTTTTTATGATTATGTCCGTATTGAAATAATACATGTTTAAAAGCCTTATGAACATCATCAATTACAAGCTTCGCGTTATGTTGTTGTATTTTTTTTTTTTTGCCTGGATGCTAAGCTTAAAAAAAAAGAAAAAAAATACATAATGCAGACTTGTAAACATCTGAACTACATATCGACCTCTTTAGCTAATGCAAAGAGTGAGTTAAATGCTATTCGCAATTGCAATAACATTCCGTACAATGGCCTCTGACGTGTCATTGAGAGTGCTTGAAAGAAGTGAAGTGAGACGTCGTCGATTTCTAATCCTTAGGTGGCTTTGGTGGGGACTGCAAAGCCTCTGTCCTGTGTGTCAGTCACGTTTTAAGATCCCATCTGTCAGGATTCCAGTCATCGACTTCCTTCCCTTTAAATAAAAGGAACCTCTCTCTCTCTCTCTCTCTCTCTCTCTCTCTCTCTCTCTCTCTTTCAATTATGCCACATAGCCTTCACTATCAGCTGAAAAGGATATTACTTTCTGCATGTCTGCTATTGGGACGGTAACCGCTGACCATAGTAATTCGCCTTTGAGGTGGCAGAAAACACGAGGATAGCTGTACCAGGGGCCATATAAATGTACCGTATAATTAAACACGTGTGAACATGCATTTTTATTTATTCAATGATCTCCACACAATACACATACACACACACTTATGATTATATATATATATATATATATATATGCATATATATATATGTATATATATACACACACACACACATATATATATATATATATATATATATATATATATATATATATGTATATATATACTCTGAGGAAGTATCACGAAACTAGTCAAGACTTAAGCGTATATTTCGTATTTTCATTTTCCCTGTGGTTCTTCTGCATCTGAGCATCACGTTTTCCTGTGATTTTTACGCATATATATATATATATATATATATATATATGCATATATATATACAGAGATCGACTGAGTAATGACTTTTTTTTTTCTTTTTGTGGTTCTGAGATATTTTTCGGGCGATCTATGTGGAATTTTAGAAGGCAACATATAAGGTTATGGTGGTAATAAATAGATTTATTACCACCTACTTTCCATGCGGGCTTTCAGGCAGAGCAGACTACAAATCAATTCTTTCACATATAACTAAATATATCACAAAGGCTATAGATTTATCAGGGATTTTGTATATAAGCGTATTTAATCGATTTTCAGACTTTCTAAATGCCATAGATTGTGAAAGTATGAAATCACTTTCAAGTAAGTTAATTATTCTTCCAAATTTGAGAGGGGACAGTTTAACACTGCCATCTTTTAAGGTCATCATCTGGTCTTATCCTTCCTTCGGGAGGCCAGACACGCACAGACATTTTCCACGCTTATTGTTTGTTTGCGCTTGAAGCCATCAATCTGTCTTTTATGGGTGCGATTTGACATCTCGGCCAGGTATGGGCCGAGGCATGTGGTCACTGAAAGATCTGTACAGTTGCTTTAGATATGTCGGCCTTATAAAGAATACTTTTCCAGGTTATGAATAAGAATTTCTACGTTGGATATTTGGGGTTTTAGTGATCATAATAATCTAATTAATTTGAATATTTTGGACGTGTTTCTTATACTTAGCTGGGATCGTAGTTATGTTGTTTGGATGAGTAAGAAATCGGAGGATTAGAATCCCTTTCAGTCTTCAGATTTTAAGTTAGCCTTTGATTACGTGCTAGAAAAAGGTTTTTGTAGGTAGGGTATTTTATTTCATGAATTATAATTATTATTATTACGCAGCCCCTATTCTGGTCTTTCAAAAAGAGAAAGAATTACGATGTCAACAAGGTTGTGGTGGCCGATGTGGTAACGTCCTTGCCTGATGATTGCCAGACTGGAGTTTGATTCCCGCTCATACTCGTTAGTTTCTTTGGTCGCTGCAACCTCACCATCCTTGTGAGCTACGTATGGGCGTTTGGAGAAGCCTATATGTCTACCTGCTGAGTCATCAGCAGTCATTGCCTGGCCCTCCTTGGTCCTACCTTGGGTGGAGAAGGGGCTTGGGTGCTGATCATATGTATATATGGTCAGTCTCCAAGGCATTGTCATGCTGGAGAGGGCAATGTCACTGTCCCTTGCCCCTATCATTCATGAGCGGCCTTTTAAATCTTTAATAGCAGAGCTGAAATAACACACTAGGCCATTTTCTCCATTGGTCCCATATTTTGCGTTTTAAATATAAGGCATTGCCGAAAAGCAACTTCAAAAGCATTTACTATTAGAGAATGTATTATCAGATCATTTTATTGGCACATAAGTGATATTGAAATTACATTTGACTGAAAGATAGTATAAGTACATATTCACTGATATTTGTGAGCAGTGCACTTCCATACGCTTTTCACCATTTTCACATATCAAGCTGCATTAACTACGATGGAGTAATATCTTCGGTTAAAATCTGGATTAATATTTTATATTTGAAATAAACCTCAAATCATTAAGATGTAAATTCTTATGGTGAGCAAATCGTTTCCTCATTTTATGCAACCACTGAAAGGTTCCGAATGTTTTTTTTTTTTTTTTTTTTTTTTTTTTTTATTAAGTAACATTTTTAGGAGCACTGTTAAAAAAATTGCAGTATAAGCGGCAAAAGTCCTGAAATGAATGTTGTCAGGCA
>NC_090726.1:160562283-160569783 GCF_036898095.1 Palaemon carinicauda
ACTTTTCATCCCTTATGACAATTAAATCATGGCAAACTTACGGAGAGTGCAGTATTTAGCAAAAATTTAGTAGAATAATAAGTATAGTTGACTTATCGATTTACGATTTTTATACCTCTTATTACGTCACTATAAATTCTGAACACTTTCCCTTTTTTATTCTCGTTCAATCAAAACCAGCTTCATGGCCAACTGATCTAATCTGAAGCTGTAGTAGTAAATATAGTTGAAAGTCTATGCAGCCAGCAAATCTTTTATTCATCAAAGGACAACTATGAATGCTATTCTTTACATTAAAGGCTATTCGTGTTATTTACCTTGTAGTAGTATAAGTCTGTAATTTATTTTAACCCCTCATTTCACAATCAACAAATTAATCATCACTCGGCCCGTGTTATTTTATACCAATCCTTGACCACATTAAATGCGCATTCATTTCAGTTTGTTATAATGTATGGATATTATTCTACACAAAACTGAACTCAGGGGGAGTTCAGAGCTGTGTGAATCCTATTAATTTTGAATATTGGTTTTGCAAACAGAGGATAATGCAAGTAAGTAAATAAACTAGGATTAAGTGGTTTAGTGAGAATACCATTATTATTATTATTATTATTATTATTATTATTATTATTATTATTATTATTATTATTATTATTATTATTATTATTACTTTTATTTTTATTATTATTACTTGCTAAGCTACAACCTTAGTTGGAAAGGCAGGATGCCGCGTTGGAAGAGTTTTTTTTATACTAATTTGCGAAAAAAGTTTTACAGTAGAGGTAGTAGATCTAGAACCTAAAATGATTCATGGGAACTTGCCCTTTCCTGAGCATAAATAAGGCAGATTGGACACACTATCACAATTTATTGTAGTGTCATTGAATAATGAGTCACTGCTATCATATCGGTTTAATGACCTTAAAATCAACAGCAACGGTTTCTTTAGAATCCCGAGGTTTTGATTCACATTACTGCAGAGCATAAGAATTTATGACATATTAGTACATTTGTGTGATTGATTGATTGGTTCTTCACTGTATCACTTTAGTGCAATAACAACGGAGCTGATACCCCCAGAACCCTAAATACCAATGGTTCGTAATTTTTGGTTAATTCTAATAGTCAGGCCTTCTCCATCATGAGGCTTAGTATTTTAGAAGTTTTATTCCAGCTGTGACCAAGTTGTGGAATGATCTTCCTAATCGGGTAGTTGAATCAGTAGAACTTCAAAAGTTCAAACTTGCAGCAAAATTTATTATGTTGAACAGGCTGACATAAGTCTTTTTATAGTTTATATATGACATATCTTTTTTTATATTGTTACTGTTTTTAGAATAATTTATTGTTAATTTTTTCTCATCGTTTATTTATTTCCTTATTTCCTTTCCTCACTGGGCTATTTTTCCATGTTGGAGCACTTGGACTTTAGCATCTTGCTTTTCCAACTAGGGTTGTAGCTTGGCTAGTATTAATAATAGTAATAATTATAATAATAATAAATGTCTATAGGTAGTTTTTCTTTTCAAATTGAAGGAGATTTTACTACTGTTAAACAGGTTTTAGTTCATAGCATCTTTATGATTTTCACTTCTCTTCCATCCTCTGCAGTTCCAAACCTTACACGCCCATCGTTTACATTATCTCGTCTGGTATCATGGCATCATTTCCTCTGCCAAAAGAAGTCTGGCATTCAGACAGGATTGTTTGTAATTGTATTCTATCGCCTTTACCTATCTGAACTAAAGACTACATTAGAGGACAGATAGGACAGCGGACAGGATTGACGTGTAACGCCAGACAAGTATGGGTTCAGGACGAGAGATTGAGCTGATGAGCAACTTGTTTTACCATTGTTTCTCACTTGTTTTGGAGATAAGCTTGGTGCGGTTACTGGTTTGGCAACTTTATGCAATATGCCACCGAAAAAAGTTAGGGAAACAGCTAATTTGGTGTAAATACTGTACTTTATTTCTGTAGGATAAGGAAAACTATTATTATTATTATTATTATTATTATTATTATTATTATTATTATTATTATTATTATTATTATTACTTGTTAAGCTACAACCTTAGTTGGAAAAGGAAGATGCTATAATCCCAAGGGCTGCAACAGGAAAAGTTAGCCCAGTGAGGAAAGGAAATATGGAAATAAACTACAAGAGAAGTTTATTAACAATAAAAATATTACAGATTTTTTAAATATATAAACTATAAAAACATCAAAATAACATGAAGATAAATAAGATAGAATAGTGTGCCCGAGTGTACCCTTAAGCAGGAGAACTCTAACCTCAGACAGTGGAAGGTCATGGTACAGAGGCTATGGCAGTACTAGAGAACAATGGTTTGATTTTGGAGTGTCCTCCTAGAAGAGCTGCTTACCATACCTAAAGAATCTCTTCTACCCTTACCAAGAGGAAAGTAGCCACTGAAAAATTACAGTGCAGTAGTTAACCCCTTGAGTGAAGAAGAATTATTTTGGTAATAACAGTGTTGTCAGGTGTATGAGGACAAAGGAGTATATGTAAAAGAATATGCCAGACTATTCTGTGTATGTGTAGGCAAAGGAGGAATGAGCTGTAACTAGAAAGAGGGATGTAATGTAATACTGTCTGGTCAATCAAAGGACCCAATAACTCTCTAGCTGTAGTATCTCAACGGGTGGCTAGTGCCCTAGCCAACCTGCTACCTACAAATTCATTCATTAGAGCGAATGTTTATCATGGATTTTATTCCTAAAGGTCCAAATACACTGTCAATCATGATTGTACAATGTCCGTGTTTGTGCAAGCATATCCTTTGTGAGTGTGTGATTGAGTGTATTTCAAACAATCACGCCCACTCACAAAGAATATGTTTGCGCAAATACGGATATTATACAATCATGATTGATAGTGTATTTGGGCCTTGGGAGATTAAATACCGGCCAAATAAAGGTATTCTTTTTTCGTCCTGTAAAATTATCTATAAAGTTATATGACTCTGTCCCAGTGCCTAACCTTTGATATATATTCAAAGCTATAGTTGCTTGTTTGTGTTGGTTGGAAATGCTGCTAATGTAGCCAAAATTTCTCAAGTTCGGCCTTTTCCTCTTATCCTTTTCAACACATTATTAACAATTCAACCTTTCATTAGCAATTTATAATAAGGAAAAATTGCTTTTGAATAGGGACCTTTTATTACACTCTAATCAGAGCTTTCTTCGCCCAATTTTAGTTCTTAGAGTTAGGTTGTATCATTTTGCAATATTAGCACTTTCTACAATTGTATAATTCATAAGTAGAATAAATAAAATTTCATCAAAATCTTAGATAGAATAATCTTTCATCCAAGTTTACTAAACGCAATAATTTTATGTAACACATTCATTTACTGTACAGAGAACTCTAGAAGGGAGTAAGTGATAGATATCAAATAAAGGGACTGCCCAGTAATTATGATTTTATAAATGCAGAGAATACAAAGTGCCTTGAATTATTTATTGATTATGCTCTGCAGTAGATTTACGTAGACTTTTTAATAACATATATATATATATATATATATATATATATATATATATATATGTGTGTGTGTGTGTGTGTGTGTATATATATATATATATATATATATATATATATATATATAGAGAGAGAGAGAGAGAGAGAGAGAGAGAGAGAGAGAGAGAGAGAGAGAGAGAGAGAGAGAGAGAGAGAGAGAGAGAGCACATTCTATGCTCAAGTGGTAAATGTTGAAATATGGTGGATTCGGGCCCATGGAATTGGTAATGAAAGAGCAGATGCTGCTGTTAAATCAGTAATAAAATGACCATAAATCGACATTAGATTCCCCGTTAAAGATTATGCAACCATCTTAAAGCATTTCATAGTAACCAAATGGCAAATTATGTGGAATAATGGGCCAGAAAGTAATAAATTGACAAATCAAGTCAATTGTTTCTCCATGGGAAATGTCAGACAAGAAAGACAAATGGTCGGAAGTCATTTTAGCAAGTTGGGTATTGGTCATACGAGATTCACTCATGGATTTTAATGTATACACCCCGTGAGATAGTTCTCAAATTCAGTGACTCCGACATGATTTTAAGTATATGACATATTTTTCTCTGAATGCAGTCTTTAGAAGACAAACAATTTTATGTTTCGGTCAAAAAACTGTGTCTGACGTTTTAGCTGATTCTCGTGGTTTCTGTATTTATGATTTTGACGTTTTTAAGATTGATGGATTCAATAGATAAAATTTTAATTTCTATTTATCACAGATATTAATTTCTAATTAGTTTTGTATCACGTAGATTTGATATATATATATATATATATATATATATATATATATATATATATATATATATATATATATTTATATATATATTATATTTTTCCCTCTCGAATCGATTCGCGTTTGACTCCTTGAGTTAGTTAATCTCCTTATAATAAAAAAAAGATAGCACACTTACAACGTAGTGTGAATCATAACGTTGATAATAAAGGATAATCATCCGTTTCTATCAATATATTAAAGCAGGATAATTTTCCATAAAAATCATTCATATAGAGTCACGACAGTTTCGTGGCAGAAATGGCTGTTCTAATATACTGT
The DNA here is from genome assembly GCF_036898095.1 of Palaemon carinicauda. Lineage (NCBI taxonomy): Eukaryota > Metazoa > Arthropoda > Malacostraca > Decapoda > Palaemonidae > Palaemon > Palaemon carinicauda. The sequence goes on from NC_090726.1 coordinate 160,566,891, forward strand.
ATTTTATATACATTTTACACATTTCCTACCTGTAGTTGCTCCTTTTTATTATTATAGAATTCAACCATACATGTTCATGGGGGGAAAATTACTTTCTCTTTAATATACCTAAGACGTTTAGACGGTAGAAATTTAAAACCGTTAATTTTTTCATTAATGAAAAGAAAACGTTTTTCTTCTAATAAAGTAGCATTTGAGGACTGACATCTCCGTCTCGTATACTTTACGATCATTTAAATTCCGGTTCTCAAGTACTGACTTCTTTATAACATGGCATTTTGTCACTTGAGAAGCCGCCTCTAACACACACTCACAGTCACATCCACACCTTGCAACAGGGCGTTCGTACAGTAAGGAGCTAATTTGTCTTTATTGCTGCTTCTTAGTAGTGGTACCTCTTACCATTCAAGGAACGTTGTTTTTCAGGTCCACTTCCCTATTAGGCTTTGCTCTGCTCTTCATCTGCATTCATCTTGGCTTAATCTATTGTAACTCTTAAGTCTTAAACTTGTTTCTTAGATTCCCTTCCCATTTCTTTTCCTCTTTCTCTATCTTTATTTATAAGAACACACATTTATATATATAGTGTATGTATATGTTTATGTATTATTATTATTATTATTATTATTATTTTTAGCCAAGCTACAACCCTAGTTGTAAAAGCAAGATGGTATAAGCCCAAAGGCTCCAATAGGGAAAAATAGCCCAGTGAGGAAAGAAAATAAGGAAATAAATAAATGATGAGAACAAATTAACAATAAATCATTCTAAAAACAGTAACGACAAAATAGATATGTCATATATAAACTATTAACAACGTCAAAAACAGATATGCCATATATAAACTATAAAAAAGACTCATGTCAGCGTGGTCAACATAAAAACATTTGCTCCAACTTTGAGCTTTTGAAGTTCTACTGATTCAACTGCCCGATTAGGAAGATCATTTCATATATACTGTGTATATATATATATATATATATATATATATATATATATATATTTAAATATATATATATATATATATATATATATATATTTAAATATATATATATATATATATATTTAAATATATATATATATATATATATATACATATATATATATATATATATATATATATATATATATATACAGTATATGTATATATATGTATACGTATATATATATATATATATATATTTATATATACATACATATATATGTATATATATATATATATATATATATATATATATATATATATATATATATATATATATATTTAGGCATCTCCCCAATTTCTGTCTTTGTCTCCTTTTTACAGTGTACCAAGTATCATTTGATATCCATGGCTTTCTCCCTGTAACTGCATGTCCCAAAACTTCACTACCATCTGACTGATACATGTTCTTAATATCACACCATTCTTCATTAATCGTCTGTTCTTCGTCTCTCAGAGTCTCGAAGACTGCAAATCGATTCCTATATTCAATTTCAAAGGTTGGTTTTATCAAACCTAGGTATTCTATATACATTTGTGTTGGGTGCTTTCAGTTTTAATTTCAGTGTGGCAATGAAGAGGTGGTGATCACTACCAATATCTGCACCTCTATAGCTTTTTACATTTCTCAGAGTCCTCCTTCTCTGTGTGATCTATTTCATTTTTGTAATTGCACATGGTGAAGTCCATGTATATTTGTGGATGTCCTTGTGCTGGAACAGAGTACCTCCAGTGACAAGATTGTTTGTTGAACAGAAACTTATGAAATGTGCTCCATTTTCATTTGCAACTTCGCCAACACCCTCAGCACCTTTCACATTCTCTAAACCTTGATTATTCCTTCCAAATTTATCATTGAAGTCACCAATTACAATATTCATATCTCTCTCTGGGATCTCATCTATTGCACTCTGCAGTTCTTCATAGTATTCATCTTTCCTTTCTTCAGGGGAATCATTTGTTGGGGCATAGCAAATGATAATACTCATATTGCGCTACTTTGATTTGAACTTTGCAAGATACAATCTACTATTTATAGCTTTCCACTCAGTTATTGCTTTTCTGCTCTTGGTGTCATCATCATTCCTACACTTCTTCCAACGCCATCTGTCCTTCCTGAATATATATATATATATATAAATAAATAAATATATATATATATATATATATATATATATATATATATATATATATATATATATATATATATATATTGCTTTGGTCTAAGGTTTCTTTACCAATCCCCTAACAACGTGTTTATCTTAGGGCCAAGATATCTAGACTATATTTCATAAATTGATTCTCCACTTACTTTGATGGGAGGTGACTCAAAGCAAGGTTATTAGGTAAAAAGCTGCTGGCCAATGCTCTTCTCTCACTTTTTTTTTCTGAAACGCTTAACATTCAACGAACTGCAAAGTGCCTATTTCATCGGTTAGGACATTAGGTCAAAATATGGCTCGATTGATTTCACAAAAAATATACCCCAAGACACGTGTTAAATAAATAATCCTAATTAATCATGAAAACTTACAAGTTGAAAACAAAAAGAGGGAAAGGGGTAGTTGTCAATGTTGTGTTTATTAGTAATATATGAAACATCATCAGAAAAGACCAAATGTTTTCCTGTTCCTCTTTGCGTGATGAAGTTTTAAGAATAACTTGTTAGTTTATTAGAACTCGTGGTTTATTACCTTAACGTATTAAAGTATTTCATCAAGAATATATTGTCTCGGCTCAGACATTCAAAAAGATAATCCAGCGGCTTTACCAAATAATATTAAGATATAATAAACAGACGTCTTTAGCACATACGAAGTAATGAATGTTTTGCCATGGGTGGTTCTCGCCAAGCCTTTCAATAACTCCAATTTGGAAGGTCAACGATGTTTTCATCTTGCGTTAGTACGC
>NC_090726.1:160577283-160594783 GCF_036898095.1 Palaemon carinicauda
ACAAGAAACAATAACATTGATGATAAGAAACCATAAATTAAAAGGAGAGGAATCGATGTTGCAAAAATTTATGTACCTGTTTTATTATAGTGGATTTTGATTGACTCATATGCAAAGCAATGTATTTTCCCTGTGAGATAATATTGTATCTTTTTTAAAGACATTTTCGAATGTTATAGTATCTGTATGTGTAAGACCTTCCAGTCCCTTTGAAAGAGACGGGACCTGGTATTATCCTCTAAACCTACTGATTAGTCTTTACAGTTGATCTCTTAAGTTTAAATTAATTTCTAGCTGATTTCCACTTCCTTTTATACATTTTGATAGTCTTCCTATCTATGTGGTATTACATGTAATTCTTGGTCTAAAAAAACTCGTCATTGTTAAGTTTTCTTTTCTCTTTTGTGTTTAGATCATTTTGATGAAAGTGCCATTTGCCGCCAACTTCTGATGAATTCGCCCAGTCTATTAATTTAAGTGCAAATGACAAGAAGGTTTGAAGATATTCTAACTCACTTTCTCGAGGGACTTGGATTGTCTATCTTTATTCCCTTTTGCATATCTATTACCGTGAATGAAGTATTATATAAAACCTTTTTTATCATATCTAAATTTACATAACCCTTTCTTATCCTCACCTGTTTTTCCTCTTCATATTGTTTTACCTCCTGAGAGAATATGTACATTTTTTAAAGTAAAATTTAATGGCAATTATGTTTTACCACTTAATAACTCATGTAATCACGATGAAGATAAACATATCCGGCTGTAAATGACCCCCATGTTGAACATTGCCAGATATCAGATATCTTCCGAGTGAATTTACGACCCTTTAAATTTGATAAAACTATCGGCCTTATCGCAGCTGCTAATTATGCAATTATCACATGACCCCCAATGGTTACTTTAGCCTTCAGGGCTGATCGTTATATGCTTTATGGTTTGCCGACGTACGCGGTTATTAATCAACCTTTTATTTATTCATTAGTCCCCTCATAATTATCTTTTCATAAAAGATAACATGATAAAGTCTCTAATTGTTATTTCACCGTGCTTATTTAATTAAGGTTTTGTTTTGCGATTATCACTTTCATGTTATTTAAGCTTAATATCTTTATTCTCATTCAAGAAAATAGTACCTCATACCTTTGTGGCCAAATATATTTTCTAAGCATTGGGATTTAAAGAGAGAGAGAGAGAGAGAGAGAGAGAGAGAGAGAGAGAGAGAGAGAGAGAGAGAGAGAGAGAGAGAGAGAGGTTCACAAAAATTACTATATCGCGGAAAAGAAAGACTAGATATGCAACTTTGATTTTGAAAATACAAATTTAACGAGGACCTCATGATAGAGTATAATAAGCTTAACTAGATGTCAAATGTTTCAAAAGTGAAAATTAAAATATAAATATAATTCCAATAAGAAAAGAACCATCTCCATCACAAGACTGCCTGTGATGTTCAGAGTTGAACATTTACAGTAGATGCTTTAAGTTGTAAGTAATTAAAAGAAATATGTGATATGTAGGAAGCCTGGAGTGACTATTTTCCTCTTCTAAGCTCTTTCCGTATTAATTGAGTCATTGCCCTTCTTAATATTTTGATGTCATTTAATCATTCATTCAAACGATAATTCATTAGGCTTTGTTGCTGTGAAATTACGTTTTGTTCAGTCCATTGCTTTTGAGACCTTTGTTGAAAATTTGGACACTCCAATTTCAAACCATTTTTTCTCTATTCTCGGGTAGGGCCATAGCCGCTGTATCATTTATCTTCCACTTTCTTGGGTTAGAGTTCTCTTGCTTGAGGGTACGCTCAGGCAAACTATTCTGTTACCTTGATTCATTTCCTCACCGTACTAATTTCACTGTTGTAGCCCTTGCTTTTCGAACTAGAGTTGTAGGTTAGCTGATAATAATTATAGTGGTACCATGGTACTGATTTCTTAGATATGTGCCAAAGATGGGTTTGCACTAAGAACTTCAATATTTCATCATCAAGTCTAAACTGATTCATCTGCAAAGATTGAAATTATGTTTTTTTTTTTTTTTTTTTTTTTTTTTTTTTTTTTTTTTTTTTTTTTTTTTTTTTCCTTCAAATCTGAGGCAACTTCATCATGGATACGGGTGTTTTCCATTTTGAAATTTTGGAATTTAAACCATATGGCAGGCATAGAAAAAGTGAAGTATAACACTGATGTATAGAAGTTTATACCTGGACGAACCCTGCATGCCAAATATATACTAAACATAAAGAAAGAAACATGTTTGAAAACAAATAAGATGCTTACTTGACCCATAAAACATGTGCTTAGAGAGAGAGAGAGAGAGAGAGAGAGAGAGAGAGAGAGAGAGAGAGAGAGAGAGAGAGAGAGAGAGAGAGAGAGAGAGAAAGTTGACATTATATCCACAGAATTTTGTTGCTTTTATGCCTCGTGAATGAAATTCTAACCAAAGTTAATCGATCAAAACGTGTCTTGGATTATACAGTCTCATCGTCAGTTAAGCCTGATATCCAGTACCAATTTGATTTGGGTAGAAGCTCTGAAGGTTTCGTTTGTTCCAGTGGATACTACCTACCATCCAGGAGGTCGGTAGTGAGCTAAAATCTGTGCCCAGAGACACGTCCGAAAGCTGTCTTGAAGCAGTTGTGTAAAGCCAAATCCCCTTTCAAAGTACCACGTTCCTCGCCAAGGTTCGAAAGCCGCTCGTTACAACCCTTAAAGGGAAGGCAAGTTAACGCTCTCATTCAAGAATACTGTACTAAGTACTAAGTATATGGGTTTAGGACGGGAGGAAGTGGACATTGGTGATATATCAAATGCTCTCTTTATGGGATCCTTAGATCGGCTTACAAGGTTCAGGCCTTTCTTTCATGTCAGACATTTGAAGGTATTTGTCTCCTGTAGGTATGTTTTTTTTTACAAGGCGATGCCACACAGTCGTGAATACGCATAGTCGCGGACAACTTAAAATAGTATGTATGAACATTTAGTAGTTGTTAATGCAAAATCAACATTCTGGCCAATTTCACAATATGCTGAGCAATTTAATGGATGCCTTTCACACAAAAATGGAATGACAAGATTAAGAAAGTTATTGCCGTAGTATGATCTTTTGCTATTGGTAAACACGTTGTTTGAATGATTAAAAGTAATGTGTGCTCGTATGACAAAATGGATTTTAGACGAAAAACTGCTTTTCTTATATTATAATAAGTTTATTTAAGCTTATTTTGGCCAACGGCTGCTCTTTCAACGTGTGGAATTTCAGCATTTCCTTAATTTTGTACATGATTACCATATATATATATATATATATATATATATATATATATATATATATATATATATATATATATAATATATATATATATATATATATATATATATATATATATATATATATATATATATATATAATCATTAACTTACTTTTTCCATTAAAAAAGATGAGGTTTTTGGTCTATTATCATGAAGTGTAAGGACTGCTCAAACAAACTGTATTAATATATAATTTTTCCTATACCTTTTATATGGTTTTGGTTCTCTATTTGTGCTTACTTCATTCATAATTTCGCTATGGCTATGAATTACTTCATAGTCTCCCCTAAAGATTGTCTTCCGTTATATATGAATGAAGGAACATCGTGTAAGAAAAAAACTTTTGAGCCTCATACACAAATCACAAGTGGACACAACTGAAGGAAACAGATGTGAATGTGTAAATGAAACATGCGTAGTCTTTCGGGTAATGAAGAGAATTATCTTTCTTTGTGTTCGTCACTATCACCGTATTCTTATTGTTGTCTTGATATTGTAGTGGTGGTTCCTATTTGTAAGGGAAAGCAATCGAGAAAAATTGATTTCCTGAACTATCCTCCATATTAAGATACAAATTACCTCGGGGTTGACTTTTCCATATTTTCTCCATATTTCCCAATATATTACATCATTTGATATCGATATCGCGGAGAATAATATATTTGTTCTCTGAATAGCTTTAGTAGTATAACACGAAAATATTTCTCGCTGATTTTCATTATTATTATTATTATTGTTGTTGTTGTTGCTGTTGTTGTTGTCTTCATCAATTATTTGTTTGTTTATATTTGTTGTTGTAGGGTAACAGTATAATTATATATCATTCTCTATTCATGGTGAAAATAGTATTTAACTTAACCTTGATTAATCTCCTGTCCATGGAATGTCGACCAAACTATAGTTGCCAGATGTTTGCTGGTATTCAGAATCACAATTACAACAATAGCAAAAAATTCAGAGGAATTCAAGTCAAGTAGAATAGTTCGTGGGACAAGATCTTGAGACTTGAGATGACGCAAGTCTGGGAAATTCGAAGGGTGGAAACTATGGCCTCAGCATCACACATCAGAGGATGCCGCAAGACTATCGATGCCGCGCTACGAGCCCCAACAACGCGGCAATTGCCGTGCCTTACCTAAACACTAATACGACATGGACATTGCCGGTAATATAATGGCGGGGACATGGTATTACCCAGGCTGTGAACACTGGTGCAGAGGAGTGGGTGGGTTATCTGATCTCGCATGCCTATATTGCATCCCGTTGATAATGCTTGTTGCTTGTTTGGAAATAGTGTTTAAAGGTTTTTATCGTTCATTCGATATTGTTTAGGTGTTTTTATCGATGGTTCTGGTATTTCTAACGGGAAGAGGAGATGTCTGCCCTTATTCTTGGAATACTGAGAGAACGTTTGATTCTGGCTGTTGAAAGTTTCTTGTGTTCGCTTCTTTTTATGAAGGGTATAACGTTTGGAGTCTTCATTTAGAGTTATAGTAAGGGATCGTTACTTATGAAATTATAACAACCATATAGTCGATAAACAAGGATAAAAAGAAAAAATTGAATAATAAATTTATTTCACAGGACATCCTTTTGCTAGATAGATTACGTTTAGTTTAGAGTATGTTCAATATTGCCCATGTTTTTATTAATATATATACATATATATATATATAGATATATATATATATATATATATATATATATATATATATATATATATATATATATATATACATATATATATACATACATATATATACACATATAAAATGTGTATAGATACGTGTGTATATGTATATATGCGTGTGCATTTGTATATATATTTTTATCATACACCCTTACCCCATAGAGAAGTAGCACCAGAAGATGTTTGCCATCGGTTCGAATTAAGGTTTTTGAGGGTAGGTTGTTAACTGCATGGACCTTTCCACTCTGGTTGCGACTCACTATGGTCACATTGTTATCAAATATTTGATGTTCAAGTTATTGGAGACAATAGGAATTGCCATAAATAGTCTAAAGAATTTTTATTGATGTTTTGATTTGACTCAAGTGAGCTAGATGGGCAAACATCTACTGTATATACGCCACCATATAAAGCTTTCATATTTCAATCTTATGTTCGGGACAGAAATTGGAAAATAGGCAAATCACTAACCTACCTATTTTCTTGAGAATTAAAATCATAAGGAAAGATGAATAGCAGAATGATTAAAGATGATGTTCAGTCACATTTACTGTTATAATTCCTTCGATGTCATGAAAAAATTTACAAGTTTCACTAAAACACATTTAAAAGGTAGAAATGTATTAGAAAACATTATAATTGAATTATTCTTCTGAAGCAGTAAAAACCGGTATCTTTCCACTAAAATCATCGTAAAAAATGACATTGAATTTTACGCCAGTAAACATGTAGAGGTGGAGCTTACAAAGGAAATAAATAAATAAATAAAGAGTTGGAGGCTTTAATTCTTTATATTATCAAATTTAAAATTCCAAAAGGGTTTAAACCCTTTTTACACCCATAACTAAGTAAACTGAGTTGATACACTGACACACACCCATACATATATATATATATATATATATATATATATATATATATATATATATATATATATATATATATATATGTGTGTGTGTGTGTGTGTGTGTGTGTGTCTGTGTCTGTGTCTGTGTGTATACAATTATATATATACACACATATATATTTAGAGTGTGTGTATATATATATATATATATATATATATATATATATATATATATATATGTGTGTGTGTGTGTGTGTGTGTGTGCGTCCGTGCGTAAAAATCACAGGAAAACGTGATGCTCAAATGCAGAAAAACCACAGGGAAAATTTTCCCTGTGGTTTTTCTACATATATATATATATATATATGTGTGTGTGTGTGTATACATACTGCATGTAATTCAGGATTAGGTTTGATAGAATCTACTGAATCACGGCCCTATCACGTGGCTAAATGTTTCGTTGCACAGGTGGTGAATTGCTGGGTCTCAATTTGACCACAGAGAGTCCCTCCCGCCCCCCTCAAGTTTACCCAGCTGCAAATGGGCACCGGCCCTTAATGGGGTCAAGAAAAAGATACAGGTGTAGTGCTTGCGACTTCACACAAGAAGTCTTCTGGAACCATCTGTTCCAGGGGGAAAAGGGTGCGTGGTATACACACACACATATATACCATATATACTGCGTATATATATATATATATATATATATATATATAAATATATATATATATATATATATATATATATATGTATATATATATATATATATATATATACTGTATATATATATATATATATATATATATAGAGAGAGAGAGAGAGAGAGAGAGAGAGAGAGAGAGAGAGAGAGAGAGAGAGAGAGAGAGAGAGAGAGAGAGAGAGAGAGAGAAATGACTGGTCTAACGATAAAGTTGATTAATCCTACTCCATCGTAGGAAAATAATGCACAAAATTTAGCTTACTCAGTACTGGCTTGGAAATTAAATTTATATGGTGAAAAAGAAAGAAATTATTTGCTTTATTCTAATTGCTGATTTGACTCGAAGGGACTCTATGTTTCCTTCATAGCTATGAACCATTGTTTAAATTTTCCTGATCTCAGTTTATCATCACGGGAATGACTCAGCATTCTGAATATCCAAGGTACGCCCATGAAGGACTGATTCATTCCTAAATTGTCCAATATCGGACGCAATATCGTTTATGTCGAATATTACAATTTTCTTGGAATAGATATTTTAGGCATCGATCGATATCGGAGACCCGTCAGATCTAGATGAAACTCTTAAGAAAAATTCTGACTCTTCCTCGATTGTTGAATTTGGAGAGTGGTCTTGTTGTGCGTTGGTCATGCAAATGTTAGCGTCTTTAGGTTTATATTTTTGCTACCAGAAACAGGTTATTCTTTATTATAAAGAATGATTTTCCACCTCCTAAAATGCTCAAATTTTAGAATTGCCACTTAAAGATAAACTTTCCTCCCTAACCTTAACCAGAATTGGCATTCACATCATTACTTTCAGATTGCTACATATTGACTCGTTAAAGTCACTTTTTTTATCCTCTGTTTTTTTCTACAATAAACCTTTTTCATTAGTGAAAATTGGGAAATTTCATAAAAAGTAACCGCAAAGATTAAAAAACAAATCCATAAAACAGTGCACTTTATGCGGCTATGATGATATTGTTATTGATGGTGGGTAAGAGTAAATCGTACACCTATAAAACTAAGATCCAACAGCGTAAGGTATTAGGGTCGTCGAGTGCTTTCGTCCTTTATTAACTTCTCCTTTTAGGCATACAGCATTGTTTCATTTTAGTTCATAGTAGGCATCTCTTCAGTGAGAAATCTTCCGTAAATTTAAACACAGCCTAAATTATAATATTCCCGCCTAATATTATGGTTTGAGTAATCTCAGCTGCAAGTCAAATATAACAGAAGTACAGTAATAAACGTAAGTGCTCACATAAATGAACTCAAGGTCTCTAACTTGGAAGCATTTATGTGGTTCATGTTAATCAAGAGGTAATTTATCCAATGAAGATATAGTTCTCTATTTAAAGATTTAACGCTCTAAGACTGTATTTATACGCGTGTAAAATCACACATTCTCATATATTTTCAAACTGGCGTGTATGAGAGGCTAAATTAATTATATTTTATAATTGGGTGTAGTGTTCTATCATTATTGATAGTTTTGATTTATCTGATGGTCACGGAAATTTCAAGCGTATAATTCTACCTTTGCAGGTTACTCACCGTCGTACTGTGGAAAATGCCGCGTCAATAAACGTCGCCTAAAGCTCGTCAAATACTGCCGCCGAGACTATGGTAAGTTGGTTGCTACTTCATTGAAAATGAAAAGGATAAAAAGTGACATATAGTAAGTTACAGAGATCATGCAATATATTCGCAGGTCTTCATGAAATAATATGTATAACATTGACTTCTGCTTTGAGTTTCTGTCATTACTTTGTTTTCAGATATGTTTTTATATAAACCAGGGGCAGGTTTTTTTTTTATATTGAAGTTGACTCATGTTGCTTGTGTGAACAAAACAATAATAAAAGATATTTCCTTATCATCTTTTCTAGCTTTGGTTGCACGTGTTATCAACAAGGAAGTTTTGGGAGAATACACGAGATACGACATCCAGGTGACCAATGTGTACAAGCGTACCCGTACTATCAGAGTCAGAAGGGGTGGGGAGCAACTTTGGGTCAAGAACACTGACCTCGAATGCAAATGCCCCAAGATCAAAATTGGAAAGTAAGTAATTCTTGATTAATCAGTTAAATCTGAGGTATTCATTATGTTGTGATATTTATGGTTTAATTCTTTAATAAAGAAGCAAACAGGTCACTTTGTATTCATACCCATTATCTTGTTCAGTAACTTGTTCTTGATTTAGTGTTGTTTGATTTTTTTATCTTAAACGTCTCATATTTTCTTACTTATAAATTTTACCCTTGTATTAGTTTTGATCATTTACTACGATATAATTATGAATATTGTTTTTTTTTTTTTTTTGTATTTCAGTATATATTTTGATATGATTGATGCGAGACAGTTAGATATATAATTACTTTGCAAGCTAATCATAATTGCTCCCATATAGATTTCCCCTTTGTATTAGGTTTGATCACCTATATCTATTTATGTATATTTTTTCATTTTAGAGTTTAAATTTATATATAATTGATGCAAGACAGTTAGATACATATATTACACTATGTTGACTTGCAAGCTAACGCATGGTTTTGTAATTGCAGGGAATATTTGATCTTGGGCCGAACAGACCGCCGAAAACGTCCAGGACTTGTCATCTCGAAACAGAGCATCGTCATCGAGTGGCGCAGCGACTGGCAGAAGCGCATGCGTCGCTTCATGAAGAAAGCCTCCAAATGTAGGCCTTCTCGGTACTGAGGAGGAAGGGAGGCCGAGATCTACTCTGTTGGGAGATAAGGAATGTGTCACTCCCTAGACTCTGCTAAATGGGAGAAGAATAAGGATTTTTATTTTTTATCTTCACGGTGGTTTTCGAGGTTTTGTGAAACTGAAAAAAACACCATTTTAATTTTCATAAGCTTGGGAAAAAAGTGTATTTTTTCATTGCATCTTAACAACAGCATCTTCTTGCGGGCGGCGAGTAACGTGTAGTCAAGAATGAAATGCAGGATTTTATACCGAGTAACAACAGAATAAAAATCAGGATTCATCATTGTACAAAATGAATGGAAGTTTTTTTTTTCTTTTTTTTAGTAAAGAGTAAGAAGGATAATGTTAAAGAGTTAGGTGTTGGAATCGAAGAAAAGAAGATTAAGAGGAGTAATTTCGAATCAAAAACCGAATCAGCCCAAAGGGGTAATCAGTATATCACAGGGAACAGCCCTAAAGAGGGATGGTGATCCCCTTGCATTAGGGCAGACTGAGTTATCGGATTTTGTAGAGGGGTTGGGGGGGGGGGATATCAGAGTTGTGCGCGTCACTCTCAGTTGATGTAGGAGTTGAGCCCCGAGGACTCGGATATTAATTTGGGAGACCGAAAGAGTTAGAATCCTCAGTGGGCCTTTGATCATATCACTCACTTAGCTTAAACCCGTAGTAGGCTAGAGCAGTGACCTGAGCTGCTGACAACTTTAAAAAAAAACTGCGTTGTATCAATGTTCAGGAATGTCAAAAACTAATAATTGTTCACATTAAATATATATAAAATGGCTATTTGGCCAACCTTTATTGCTTTATGCTCTCTTTTAAAAAAACTGTACATAAATAAGCATTTATGTGCGTTCATTCGATCAATCATGTTCATAACAGATATCATATATTCACTTAGGCTTAGTTCACGTAGCACAAGCCCACACCGCCCCTCGGGTTAGCGATTTCAAATAGAAGTCCTGTGTTTTAAAATTCGACTTTTCTTTATAATATAAACAAGTTAGTTTAGTATACTTTCGAATGAAGCTATTTTAACAGTCTTTTAGTTATGCTGTTTTATAACAATAACGGCAGTCATTTATTTTAAAACTCCCCGAATTTAGATATTGACATTTAGAAAGTATGATGCTGTGTCCTTAAGAATACTCGTTACCTGTAGTTATAATTGAATGACAGAATCAAGATTACTTTTTACTACTAGATTTTTCAATTTCGTAAATCGAAGAATATGAGTTTGATCATCTTTATTTTGAGTTTACCTCTAAAGTTATTTATTGGAGTGGGGATAAGTTTATTATAAGGGGGTGTGAGCATTGTATTACCTGTGCTTCTGCTTTCCCACTTCCCCTTTGTGGTGTGGGTACTGGAAGTGGGGAGGGGGTCATTTAGTTAACAGGTGGACGGGACACCACCCCGCCCGTCGCTCAAGTTCCTAATTTGACTATTGTATTCTAATTTTATTTTATAAGTTGGTCCTGTACAGTGACAGATTGCGTAATTATGTAATTTTCATAAAACTTTAATTTTTATTCGTCCAAAATTACACATTCTATTGTATGTTTCATATGTCTTTGTGGTACTACCACTCAAAGTAATCTCAATTGGAGTACTCCGTTTCATTTTGTTCATAGAAATGCGTCCAAGGAGGAGTGTTTCGTTCAGTTGTATTTAACTTTGTTTATATAGGCTGTCCAGGATCAACCTGATAGGTAGAGCGTTCATGTCTTGCTGTATATGTTGCCATTTGTGTGAGTACTTAACACACCTCTTGTATGCTCTAAAACACTACTACTACTACACCGACATAAACATTGGTTGAAGACTGCAGCATCAGAACCAAGGTCACCGCTTCTCACTTTATTCTTACACCCATATTGGGTATTACTAATAAGCTTACGTTAGTGACTGTAGCAGGAATTATAATAGAAGAACTTAGGGCATAAGAGAAGTCATTTATTTTTATGTTTATTTTTCATTGTTAGCTCCTATTCTTTAGGATCCGTTCTCTAACGCACAATTTTTGTTAATGGATACCCTTTGATGAAGAATTCGTTTTGTAACAGCTTGGATGTGTATGTTGAAAAAGCAAAACATTTCAAGGTGGCTGGGCTACTTTGCGCTTCTGTTTTTTGTCTTTAGCTGAAATTGCAAACATGTTATATGTTAGGTTTTCATATGATCATAATCTCCAGAGGCTAAAGCAACCATTAAGGATATTATTTTCCCAAAGATTTTTTTTTCATTTGCTGTATTTGTATTGTGAAAGTATTCTTCCAAGACCTGTGCATTTTTACATATTTATTTCGATGTAATGTTGTAATTTGTACCTAAAGCTGTACATGAAAATCAGCATAGTAGTGTCCATGTACAATTTCTTTCTTCACATGCATACAATCTTGGCAGATGCATGTAACTTAGGATGATGGCTGGAATGTGCTAATATGCTCGGACCTCAATTAGGATTGGTAAATGGGCCTCTCACTTTTCTCATAAATGAGCATTCAATTCTGTGGAAACTTGCTTGGCAAGTTCGTAGCCTATGTGGCTGGTTCCACATGAATGTGTGCGCATTTCGAGCATTCATAATTAATCTGATTTTATTTCTAGAATATCGTGCTTTTGGGGAGAAAATTGATAATTTGACTATAGAATCTATGGATGTAATTATTTAATATAACAGTTTCGTCCATTTCGAGAAATAAACGATGTAATTTTAGTCGTAAAAAAATTAATCACAATAACTCCCGGGATAAAATGTAATTTCAGTCATTTTTTTTCGCATAATTGTTGCAGTACAGCAATTGCAAGGGGTATCCGGATTTTGTTTTCCCCCAGCAGCTTATGACATCTTATTTGCAGCCTTGTGTCATTTCCTTCCCCTCGGAACTCTCACAATAAGTAAAATTCAAGAGTAATAAGGATAACTCAAGTACCTTCGACATTATGCATTTTGTATTTTGTATAATAAGGCTTTGAAAAATGAGACGTTGTAACACAAGTCATATTTATGCCATAATCATGTGAACAAAAGCTTATCAAACGGAGGAGCATTTTCATAACAGAGCGACAAAACTAGTCACAATGTGTTTCGAGGGATAAAAACAGCTGCACGGACTAGTTTAATAATTATATATTCACTGAAGCTTTACTTTTTTCCCCACTTGTAAAACAGCTGTTTTTTGCTCGAGGCATGATTGTCCCACAAGACGCTATGGAAGTAGCATTTGTTGCCTTGAAATTGGGTGGAAATTCCGGCAATAATTGCGCGACATTTCTTTAATAAGATATTTATATATATCTTTTTTTTTATAACTGCACTACTGTTACATCATCTAGCTTGGACTCGGCAGAGTTTTCATGCTTAATATAATACAGTGAATATGTATATTTAAGGTTTCAAATTGACATTTTGTTATTATTTATGGGAAAAAAATTATTTCTCTTCTATGCAGACTACATACATAAACCCCTTGGTAACTGTATTCAGATGAGAGTCTACACATAAATTGGATAATGTATGTTGTTTTACAAATAGAGGTAGTTATACATTAATGAATAATACAACCAATGCATTGTATTCGCTTCTACCACCCTGGAACCATGCTCTTAGCACTGTTTGAAATACTTGTAATACTTGGCTAAGAATCTCTCTTTATAGAACTAGGAGTCGTGAATGTATGTCATGTGTAAACTGGATATAGGAATCTCGTGTAAACAGAAATAGGACTTTTGTGTTCCTAGGAGTCTAAGTTTTAAACTTTATTTAAGCATAACCGTAGGATTTATCATTAGCATAAATAAAAATCCATTATACCTCAAGATGGCTGCAATCAGTGTGTGAATGTCTCCTTTGTAAATGAATTTACTGGAACATGTATTTTGTCTTAAAAATTATTTTAAAAAATTACATCATTGATGTTTGTATCTGCAGTTATTCATATTTTATCAGACGTATATCAACAATAAACTGGCGTGAAACCACGAAGGGTCTTGCAGTCAAGAATCAGCCATTTGATGAGGTTCTGTTATAGACTTCAATAACACAAAAGCAATTTTAGGAAGTAAGTAAGGCAAAGTTGGCAGGGCCAATGATGCATCAATTTTAAATCAACAAATATTCTTCAGTCCTTTTTTTTTATATGCTAATGATTTTGGGGGATTAAAGAGATACCTGAAGATGTGTCAGTAAACAGTACCTCATTATATGATTGGTTCCCATCTTATTTTTTTGTGAGATCCCAAACTCTGAAGGCTACTACTTGTCCATGAGACATAATATAACATATATCTTTATTTTTGCCACTGTACAGTTTATTTTTAAGACTGATGTATATTTGCATATTTCTGTATGTGTAAAAAATTACTACTGCATAATATGGATTTTTTATGTTGTGCCAAACAATCTCTCAAAACTTTAATGTAGGTAATAAGTGTCGTATGCTTGAAGCGTGTTATGTCTAAGGGCGATGCAGCTATGACGTCTCTTTCATTTCTTTCTACAGTATTCCTCAATTCGACGGGAAAAGTAATTCTTTGTAAAATAAGAAAGAATTTCACAAAATTTTCATGAAGTTAAAGTTGAAATTGTTGCGAAAGAAAGGACCGACACAGCTGCAACGTCGGACAACATCTGTTAAATACGGCCTTAAGTGTTTTATTGCAATCTGATGTGTGATTTAACGAGTTGCTGTAAAGCTAGTATTTTGATCACATAACGTGTCTAAAGTGGCTGAGTAGATTGGTATGTATGAGTGTGTGCATGCGTGTGTGTATAAGAAAGAAAGAAAGAGAGAGAGAAAGCCTCTACGCCACTACAGAAAGCAAAGGTCATTTATAAGAATTCCCATTGAAATACAATTACGTATGGATTTTGTACGTTTGTTAGCATTCCAGTGATGGACGGCATTTCCAACTTGCCCACTGACAAGCAAACAGTAACAACAAGAGTAACGTACTGTACATGGGAGTATGAATGATCTATGACTTGAATCACACTTCAAAAACTTAAGGGATACCCTTCATGAAAACTTCATGAACTCTTAGCAAATCTGTCAAGCCTTTAAGAAAATAAAAAGAACGTAAGCTTTAAGAAGGATTCGGTCCAAAAATAGTTTTTAAGGCTTTTGATGGCGAAGAAATCGCTTCGAAATAGGAATGAATTCGTGGCTTTGACAGAAAGCCGAGATCATGAAGGCCTTCATTGGGTGGGGTTTTTATGTGCGCTGCGCGTGAGGTTTGTGCATATCAGCAGGGTTTTGGGAATGCAGATGTGGTGGAATTCCTGGCAAATGCCCTTCTGCCATGAGTTTTAATGAAACACGAAATTTCCGTTTTAAATTGAGAGGAAATAGCGTTCGAATTTTACATTATCTTTATGGAAGGTATTTCATGTTTTTAATCTTATGACATTCAGAAAATGTTGATTTAGTTTTACCTTAATTTATTAAAATGTCTTTACCTATACAGTTATCGAATCTAATGAATTTGAAAAAAAATAGGAACATTGCAAGAAAATCAGTTATTCATTTTATAACAATACAATTTGTAGAGCTCTTTACTCTTAATACTTTAGGCAAAACTAAATATTTGACTTTGATCACCGAATGCTTTTAGTATTAACCAAGCACAAAAATATCTCATCTTAGGGTAATTCTGGCATTGGGGTATTCGGGTATTTTGCCCACAATGATTCCTTGAAGCTCTGCCAGTCATGTTTGTGTGTGTAAGCGCACTTTGTACATAGCTGCTGACGTCTATTTCTATTTTATTTACCTGTACCACAGATGATTCATTATATCAAATAAATGTATTCATATTAGGAAACATTTCTTTTTATTATCCTGCACTTTGAATGGACATGGCGACACCTAGAGGGCTAAGAACCTGCATTCAAGAGGAATGCAAATATGCTTTTCTATGAAGGTAAGTACAGTAGAAAGAGGTATTTATTATTTGGTGGTGACTGTATAATGTGAGGAAATTTAAGCAAAATCAAATTTTCAAATTGATTTCTACAAGATTTAAAGGCTGTGAATAGATTATCGCGTGTTAGAATAAGGAATTTTAATATTGCAGTTATAGCTTTGAACATAAAAAAGGGCCAGCTACTGTAAGGTCATATGATGTCTTCTTCAAAACTTATCGGCAAGCTAACTTACAGTGAAATATTAAATCATACAACGAGGGAACCGTTGATTTGATTACCATGCAGATTTTCTTGTTTACTACTGGTGAAACATTATCTCTTTATACAGTATATTGGGTGAGTATTTTTGTATACAAAATTATACTTGTACTCTCGAGATGATGCTATTACAAACAAAATATGGTTAAGCCGACATTTGGAATTCTCCTTTAAAAGTGACTGCGCAAAAGTAACGCCAATCCCTCTATCAGCTGAGACGGGATTTGATCTTTCCGAAAGATAACCGATTCCATCTGAAAACTCGAGATTCAACAGTAGTTATGCTATGGGAAAGACTGCAAAACTTCTAATTAAGTCTATATCAACATTGAATAGAATATACTTAGATAAAAAAACATATTTAAAATGCCTTTACAATTAAGGAGAGACTAATTAGAATTGAGTTAGGCATTAAATTAACACAAATGGGGCGTATTTTTGGAACGTAGAGATGATGACGTCACATTGTGTTTGTTTATGTTTGTGTTGCCAAACTGATTGACTGTAACTGTTCTTTTTCATAAATTGTGGAAAACTAACCGTGTGTAGACATTTCTTGCTGTATTTTCTTGGGAGAGAAATTGCTCAGGTCGTACATATGGAGAAGTAAACATGAAAGAGAGTGTATATTTAATGGAAACAAATAAGAAAACTGTGATTTGAATTGCCGTAATATTCCAAGACAGGAAAACATCGCGCTTCCTGAGACAACATTTCCTTGAGGACAAGTTATTTGTATTAATTGCAGATGCTAACAATATTGTAGTAACTGACGGCAAAAAGTCTGCAATAGAAATTTCAAGTTAGTAATGGGTTCTCGGTATATAAGGGCATAATAGCATAAGGAAGACTAAATCTTACCTGGCCAGAGTCGACTCCAGCCATCCAAGGTAAGATATTTCCGTCATACATTTTCTCCCTAGGCCTACAATGTGTTTACTATATGGTATACTAAAATTCGAAATGGCCTACTGTCTTGTGAATACTATGGGACGTCCAGAATATCCTAGGTATGAACTGTAAATACTTAGCGGAACAAAATTGCTGTATAAATTTAGCCATGCACCGTTCAGAGTTTCTACCAATGCTCGGAAAGAAAGTGTACGTAGTCCTAGGTTGGGTTACGTTTTATTTCCCTGACTTGGAAGAGTGATTGGTAAATTTGTATTGTATTACAGGGTGTGATTTCGTACAGAAAATATATGTTTTCCTATAGTAAATAACGTGATTTAACCGAATTTGACCTTCATTTCAACCGCAAACAAACAGATCAACCAATTCGGCTAACTTGAAGTTGCCGAATTGGTTGCTGTTATTACGGATGAAATGAAGGTGAAAACCGGTTAAATGACGTTATTTCCTACTGGAAAATATATATTTTCTGTTAAAATGGTTAAATATAATTACTGTTGTCATATATGTTGTGTTAAAATATTTAAATATAAGCACTTGTTCAACGGTGTCACTTCCCTTACGAATGTACTGCGAACGATAACATTAGCAACGTTACCAATGATACTCGGTGTTACCAATGTTGACGTATGGTACACAGAGTTACCAACGGCATGATGACATTACTAACGATAGCAATGCTAGATATTTCCATACGTATTTTAAATAATTTTCCATATAAGTTTTACTCAATATATAAAAAGTACAGAAAGGGCACAAAACCTAACAAACCCACTTAACCTAACCTAGTAGTATGACAGGTCACAAACCTCGGGTATTTACTGAGAACGGTAAAGTTCTCCATGTTACGAATGACACACAGAGTTACCAACGGTACGGTAACATTACTAGTGATAGTAATGATAGATATTTCCATACGTATTTTAAATAATTTTTCCACATAAGTTTTACACAATATATAAAAAGTACAAAAAGGGCACAGAACCTAACAGACCCACGTAACCTAACCTAGGAGTTCCCCGGTCACAAAACATATAATGACTATTGAGGAATGACTTACCTTTATGAAAAAGACGTCGAAACTTGCGGCTCACAGGAGGGTGAGACTGAC
>NC_090726.1:160599783-160609783 GCF_036898095.1 Palaemon carinicauda
TCTTCAGAGTTCCCAGAAGATCGTGAACATGTCCTGAAAGCAGCGCGGTTTCCTAGCCACCGCAATACTGTGTCTGCAAGAGACTTATGTAGTCTCTAGCATGAGCAGTTACTCATTCACGCATGCCAGATGCAACGCATCTTCTATCCTAGAATGGGCGAGAGTACTAGAGCACCCAGATTAGTCTTGTACACCTGTAGAGGAAGATCATTAAGCTTGCTCACTTGTAATCTAGACGTACACCACTCATAAGAACTAAGTGCCCACCATGTCTCGAGAGGAGCAGTAATTACAGCAGATAATAAGAGCTGCTTCTGTCACTCTGCCTGCTGTACGAGAAGCAGTGGCGCTTTTCGAGGCTCGGAAGGCTGCCTCAATACTCCCAATAAAGGAAAATGCCCCCCCCCCCCTTCCATGGATCCTAGACTTTGTCAGTCAACTGCAAACAAAGATATTAGGACTGGATTACTTGTTTCAGCTCACAAGCTCGTGCCTGTTTTGCATGTTCCTGTGCTGAATCAATACTTAACCTAGATTCATGTCAGGTTGAGTCAATCAAACCCAAAACAACAGGGGTAGATCCATTATGAAAAAAATTGGGCAGTATCCCAATCAAGTTAGATCAGCAAAGGCATAAGCCAAGGAGGCAAGTTATCTTCCATCCACATATTCATAGGGGTTTAGATAGATAATTCTAAGCTCTCTCCGATTGAATTGGTTCAGATTGTATCTTTCTCAGACATCTTGCAAAGTAAGCAAGAACCTGTTGAATCTAAACCAGTAGCGCTGCAGGAAGTAGCAGGACTCAAGGAGACATTCAGCATTTTAACCTGTTATGATAAAAACGAGAGAAAGGACGCATCTACGTTACCAAAGAACTGGGCCTCTAAACTTTTGGAAGATCATATTGTTCCCAGGCAGGTGCAGTTTGCAGTATCCATGCTATTGACGCTGACAAAGGACCTTCAAGGCCTCGTTCCGTTATTTTAGACGAACTCAAGGACAGCAATACCTACCCAGATGCTGTCTGTATGGCATCGAAGGTGGAAGAGGCAGCTTTCTCCAATGCTTCAGATCCCTCAGTAGGGGCACTTTCTTTACCATCTGGCACCATGTTTTTATGATGGACCAATACCTAAAACAAACCCAAAACAACAGGGGTATCTCTTATGAAAAAAATTGGGCAGTATCCCTATCCAGTCAGATCAGCGAAGACATAAGCCAAGGTGGCAAGTTATCTTCCATCCACATATTCATAGGGGTTTAGATAGATAATTTTAAGCTCTCTCCAGTAGAATCGGTTTGGATTGGGCCTTCCTCAGACATCTAGCAAAGCAAGAACCTGTTGAATCTAAATCAGTAGCAGAGCAAGAAGTATTAGGACCCAAGGAGGCATCCAACATTTCAACCTCGGTTACGAGCAAAACGAGAGAAAGGACACATCTATGTCACTAAAGAACTGGGCCTCAAAAATATTGGAAGATCCCAAAGTTCAGAGGCTGGTGTAGTTCGCAGTATCTGTGCGTGATTGAAGGTGGAAGAAGCGGCTTTCTCCGATGACTCAGATTCCTTTGTGGGGGCACTTCCTTTACCACCTGGCCCTAAGGCTCCGGACATGGAGGAATGGGAATCGGAGTCACCTTTACTGAAGGTGCTCGCAGCAGATTCCCTGAATATGGAGAGGATGGCACGAGCGACCTTACAGGCCTCCTGTATAAAACACTGGTTGAGGACAGTCGGCTATGTAGTTGACACTGAAGATCTGTCCAATCCAAAGAATCGTAAGGTATTCAAGAACATCGTCCTCACAGATGCAAGGATAACGAAATTCCTTGTGCATAATGCTGTGAACCAGTGGGCCAGCTGGAGGCTGAAGGGGCATCACCAGATTCCTGAGGCAGGTTCCTCGGAGGGAAATTCTTCACTTGCGTAATGCCTCAATAAGGGTTGTTCCCTTTTCCCTTTGGGAGACATTGAGGCAGAAATGGTGATGTAGGGGAAGGCAAATCAGAACTGCCTTCTCCAACGAGCTGTAACACTCAAGCAACCCGTAGCTCAGGCACCGACCTTGCAGAAAAGCTCTGCTGTAAGTGAGGTAAGCTCACAAGTCCACGAAAGATGATTTTTCATTCTTGGCAATCCACCCTTAAATGACAGAACCCTCAGAAGCCTCCCTTTTCATATAGGAAGAACAGGGTAAGGGGGAATAAAGTAGGTAAGCGAGGGCAATACCCCTTACAATACCACCAAAGGCTGCCCATGCTTTACGTGAAAGAGATGACAGTTCCATGGGGCGGGACGGCAAGCGTCATGCTTTCAGGTTACATTACCCATTTCGTCAACTCTGCTCCTCCCTGGATTCATCTTCTAACAGAATCAATGTCCTCTCCTCAGGGATTGGTGAAGGACTTAGCCCTTCAGGTACAATTCAAGACCATTGTAGAGAAGGACGCTCTCCTGGAGGTCTTCAATATGTCTCCAGACTTTTACAGTTGATTCTTTCTTTTAATATATATATACATTATATATATATATGTATATATATATATATACATATATATATATATATATATATATATATATATATATATATATATATATAATGTATATATACACACACATCAACAACTCCGGTAAACAGGTAAAGACGCCGGCAACTATGCATCTTACACAGCAAGTTCTGGGTATGACATCATGAATGGGTGACTAAATTTGGCTGCGGTACGCCAACATTAAAGACTTGCAGCTGGCGCATGGGGCTGCTGAGACCGCGTGGCATGGGCGGGTCTTGAATCACACACCAAACCCAACATTTTGACATATGATAAAACCGGATTGCTGATATTGCAGCACGACGCCTTTAACTATCAAGTAGAATCCAATTAAAAGATTCGCCGGCACTTTGTTACGTAGGCGAGTTTAACGCATGCTCTAGATCTAGTCTAGACGAAGTAGAAACCAGGGAGTGTCGTCAGACTATTGAATCTGACTGTATATAATTCACCATTTAGGTCAGCATAAGTACTGGCTTTTAAAGGAATGTGCTTGTACCGCTTCGTCGCCTTCTGGATGTTATAATCACTTGGCTGAATGTTAGTTCTCGGGATGTTATATTTGTCCTTTCATTTAGGATTCACACAAAAATGCTTTGAAATGTTATTAAAAATACGCCTGTTGTAACTGTTCTGATAGTAATTACTAATCTTTTTACTTGAACTACTACGGATAAGGAATTAAATTTGGACAAAGTTCAGTTTCACCAGATTTAACAGTTAATGAATCTTATGTAAATTATCCTAAAGTTATGGCTGTCCGATACTTAACTTTGATGGCTGCTTTTCCGGTCCAATACAGCAGGGGAACCCCACTCTTTACAGGACCTCCACTGTCCTTTTATCTTATTCGTTCAGAGTATTTAACGTTTCATGTCTCATATTCTTCATTTGTTGTTAAATCGTCACTGTCAAAAGACTCATGAAATAAGAAAGTCTTCAGTTTCCTCTTGAAAGTCTTAATGTCTTCAATCATTCAAATGTTTCGTGGGAGCTTATTATATAGTCTCGGGGCCACATATTTAAAGACTCTGGAGCCTAAAGTAGACATAAATCTTGGTTCCAACAGCTTGAAGCCATCTGTGATTATTCTCGTGTCGACACGATTTGTTGGTTGCGCATTATGTAGCAATTCTCTTAAATATTTTGGACGACCGGTTCTGATAACTTGGTGGGTTATTGTACATATTTTAAATTCAATTCTCGCTTTAATCGGCAGCCAGTGTAAATCGATTAGTGTAGGGGTGATCCTTTCTCTAGGTGGGACACCTTTTGTCACTCTTGCTCCTCTGTTTATTATGTTTTGTAATTTCTTAAGTTGCACTTTTGATAAATTGTAGGAGATAGAGTTGCAGTAGTCAATCCTGGTAATAACACAATTTATCACAAGTTTCTTTACGGAATTTTCGTCCAGGTACTTTTTTTTATAAAGGCAATATTTCGTAGATGATAACTAGCAGTTTTTATTACATTATTTATTTGGGCATTTAGAGACAGGATACAGTCAAGAAATACACCTAGATCTCGAACTTTACTAGATATTGGAACCGAGTCATTATTTTTGTTCATTTGAATATCACCCAATTTTCTCTCGCTGTTTCTCTTGCCCATCACCATGAATTCAGTTTTATTCTCAGATATAAAACAATAAAAAAAAAAAATAGTGATGATTGTCTTAAGACCTTTACTTTGCGAGACACGAAAGTACAAAGAATTTATATAATTTATTAAAAATTAAATAACGTAAAATTTTTCATTGTCATAAAGACTGTAATAAAGATAGTCTAAGATGTAATGCACAAATAGAAATTGTAAATGGAAAAATAATGGATCAGTGAAAGTTTTGTGTTGGATCAAATTCAATAATGGTTCGGAGCTAAATCAATACCCTTGGGCAGGTCAAGAGGGGAGAAAACCAACCGAATGTTTGTTAGTTTCATAGCGCTTCAGTAGTTTTACTCCTTCTGTAATTCTATTTTACATTAATTAAGTTGAAATTTACTTATATTAATTTTGTTTTACTGTATTTTCACATCGTGTCGGTTAAATTTAGAAATAGCAGTAAATGCAATTATCTCTTTCGTAATAAGAAAAGTCCATAGAAGAAAAAATATGTTTTTAGATTTTTCCAGCCAAAACTAAAGAACCACACGTCATGATAATGCACATGGGGTTTAGAGTTATTAAAAGTTATAACGCACGATTTAAAAAAAAAAAAAAAAAAATTTCAGATGTATGCTACTGAAAAACCTGCCTGTTTTTTGCATGATATTCTGGATTATTCTCCAATGCTCTATTAGCCTGAAACGGCAGCCTTTTGTTTGGCGGAAGCTAGGAGTCAGGAGAATTAACTATATTTTTGTTGTATGTCATAAGGAACCCTACCTATATTCACAATTTGAGTTATCGCACTACAGTCTGTAAAATAAAAAACTAGTGTAATATCTCTGATGAGTTTGTTGAAGCAAATAAGGGAGATTAATCAAAATAGTCGTCAACGTTAACACCTGTAATCGTTGGACCATCTATCGTAGTTAGCTTCAGACTTATAATGATGTCATTAAGAAAGTTGTTGAGTGCAGAGTCTTAACTGACTTGACATCAGTTAGGATAAACTAATAGTTTAGAGAGAGAGAGAGAGAGAGAGAGAGAGAGAGAGAGAGAGAGAGAGAGAGAGAGAGAGAGAGAGAGAGAGAGAGAGAGCATACTGTTCAGTTTGAATCAAAAGAACGCAGACATACACGGGAAATCTTTCGTCAGATGTCTCTAGTGTTCTCATGATTAAACATAAAGGATGTTGCTCTTCTTACTACTTCTACGAAATGGGCGGAGCCTTCTCCAACTTTAGCGAATCAAAGACAGTAAAGGACTGTCTTTGTTAGTGAAACCATTAAAATGTTACAACTCGAGTTGTCACGTTTCATTCTTTGTTATCATCTGATGATTCGAATATCCACTGCAAATACTAAATACACACACATACACACACACACACACACACACACACACATATATATATATATATATATATATATATATATATATCATGAATCTGCAAAATCATGTAGAAATTATTGGAATGTCGCAGCTAAAGAATTCCTTCCGTTAACAGCTACATTAGATTATTTCGACATTAGCCATGTTCAAGTCACTGTTGAAAGAAAAAGTAGCTTCAATTATGGTTAGATGTAAAATAATAAGAAAAAACCACCATTCATAAGTTATACACAGAGAGAGAGAGAGAGAGAGAGAGAGAGAGAGAGAGAGAGAGAGAGAGAGAGAGAGAGAATCAAATTAATTGTTTGATCTTACTGTAGTTAATGAAGCAATCTACCAGCACATAAACTCCTTGATAGACATTTATGCATATAAAAATTTAGTCTAGCATTATTATGCAATGTTTCCAATAAAAATGATTGTATTATGCTTCTAAAAGCGCATCGTTATTTTTCAAATGTTAGATTGACTGCTAAAAACTTTTTTTGTCATCTCTTAGATATTCATAGATTACAACATTTCGTAATATGTTAGGATTAATTACTGTAAAATATTTCTCATTATATTCAGATTCAAGGGGATGCGCCATGTGAGTCTTCAGACCCTAAGCCACTTGCCCTTTATTCATCATTATTTTTTTACATTCACTTTTCGTTGAGCTTTGCCGTCTTGCCGTCTGTGATAGTGGCCAAGAATGGTTAGCAATGATATTTGAACTAAAACTTTAAACATTTACAGTAAAATCTTTGCTACATTGCCTATTCAATCTTTATCCCAAGAGCTTCATTCACTTGATAATTATCGAGGCCGTATGGCAATATTGGAGATAATTATCACAGGGTATAGATAACGGGGTTATTTTGTTGGCTTTAATTGCTGATCCGAATAACGGGATTTTGAAAGAAAAAAATCGCTTTAATCAGTGAGTCTACTTTTTAAGGTGTTTGGAGGATTTGCTTCGTTAAGGATTGATATAATTAGATCATTATATTTTGTAGTCCTTCATATACATTAAGTGCTTTGTAGAAAGATTTTCCCGTTTGCATTAAAATCAACCAATATATTTTCGGTAAATGGAATAGGATAAAGGAATGGGACACATATTGTATAAAAAATCTGACTGATCACGTATTCATGAAAGCATGCTTCTCAATGCAAGTTTTATTTTTTGTTTTGTTTTGATGGAGATTATAAAAACAAAGACTGAGAGAAATGAAATACAATGCTCCAAATGCCTTATTTTTTAACCCAGCTATTGAATATCTTGTCTTGGCTTCACCCGAATACCAAATAGTTCCAGGTTGGAATGGTCGAGTGAAGGAGTTTCATGCTGCCGCTCGGGAGAGATTTCATTTCAGGAGGGATAGTGAGAAGCTAGGAACTAATATTGACGGTCTAAGACGAGGATGGGATGGTAAGGTCCTTCATTTAAAGAGTGATGAGAATGTTTGATAAATATATGATTAAAGAAAGAAAGAAGGAACACAAATGTTAAAGAATGAAATAGGGAAACATACATTTTAAAGAATAAGTGCCTAAAGAATGAAAGAAATTAGCGACAAATGTTAAAGAATAAAGACCT
The DNA here is from genome assembly GCF_036898095.1 of Palaemon carinicauda. Lineage (NCBI taxonomy): Eukaryota > Metazoa > Arthropoda > Malacostraca > Decapoda > Palaemonidae > Palaemon > Palaemon carinicauda. The sequence goes on from NC_090726.1 coordinate 160,606,915, forward strand.
AACAAGACATATAAAGGGATAGGGGATGAAGCTCAGAAAATTAAATCTAAAGAGCGAGAGAAAACATTTAGGATTCCAAGGGTATCGCTCCTCAGCTGTGTAATTTAGTGATTAAAAGGCCAATCAAACATTTATTTTCTAGATATTTTAATATTTGATTTTCCCCTTTCCCTGCCTACTGTATCAGCTATAGAAATTATGGTTTATCTAGTACCGTGATAGGCTGAGGAGTTGGTATGGATGGCTATTGCTTTACACTCTGAACCAGAGCTTCACGGATAGTAATGTATTTTTCGCTCGTTAAGAGCCCATCTACCTGGAGTAATTCACTTGGTCCTAAGTCCCACAACCAACACCACATAGCTATGCTAATTCGGATACTTGATCACTGTAAATAGGGACTTTATCATACAGAGTTAAGCCTATTTGAATCAAGATTGTAAGAACGTTGTACATGAAATTGAGAAGTCAGTTTGATCTCCAAGCAGTGTAATTTCTCAAAAAAAATTAGTAATTATATAACCATTTATAACTTGCAGTCAGTGTATTAGCATGGGGAATAATTTTGTGCTCATGCCAGCTGCAAATTTATGTTTCCGACAGTTTAGAGGAGAATACATTTTGGGAAACTAGGTATATCATGGTTTCATGACAAAATTTCGAAAAATTACGTCGTTCTTATACTAAAAAGCTTGGTTTTTTATATGATTTGTCAATGAAACAAATTTCTGATAGCTGTGCTCAGAATGTAATAGCGTCCTCGTTTACCTCAATAAAACTTATTTTCGATAGGAAATGACAAATTGTGATTGTATTCAAGGTGCTATGAAGTCATCAGTATCTATTGTATCCATCCTTGATTATCTATTATGCAATGTGTAGATTTCGTTACTTCAAACTTCCAACAACATAAGCTACTTTATTCCACTGCTGTTATCTTTTACAAATCAACTAATAATGAATTAGGTTATAAATATTTGCTAGAACGTTAACAGTTATCAAATAAAATTGAGGCAATGATACTGTATCGTATAGGATTTATCAAGAAACCACATTTAACCTCTTTCCATAATCCCTAAAACAGAAATGACTTCTGTCTTTATTTTCTCTCTCAGTGTGGATTGGCCTAGGCAGGTTGGGGAAGGGGGTGTTAAGTGGAATCTCTCCCCTCACCTCTTCCCTGGAATGTCTACTTGGCCCCTCATACGAAAAAAAAGTAGTAATTGAAAAATAATAGTGTTTATGTATATATATACATATATATATATATATATATATATATATATATATATATATATATATATATATATATATATATATATATATATATATACCGATTCCTCAATATGCCAAATGACCATAGGATGAAATAAAACAAGTTTTTCCGTAAAACCAAACAATATTTTCAACTTTATTCAGTATATCCCCTAATCTCGATGAAGAAATGTAATGCATTATTTCTATTATATTATATCCATTGCTCGTATAATTTAGTTACAAATGAATAAAAAAATGAATTTTAAAAGATTATGAAATAAGTGAACTTAACCTTTGCTTTTATGACTAGGTACCTCGTATGGTCTTTCAGTTAACCGCAATCAGTTTGAAAGGTTTCAGAGAAGGCAATGCAAACTTTGGTTGCTGAATAAAAGCCAACTTTGAATGTCAATATCTAGCAGAACTTTTGATGAGGCATCGGACGAAATGTCTTTCACTTTTTCAAAATTTTTGTGTGACGGCTCCTTATTGTATGGTTGGGAGATAACAATTGACCCAAGGGTTCATAAAATGAAGAGGGAGTAGCTGTAGAGGTGAAACGCTAAACAATTTGTGATGATTACGAAATTGAGTGCATTGAAATGTAACGCACATGTACACACACCATAAGTCAAGCATTAACATCTACCGTTGTGTAACCCTATACATAAAAAATATTGATAAGGATGGTTATGCAGCCAAATTTTTCAAAGGATTGTATGTCTGTGTATGCATGCACAAATTATTCATATATATATATATATATATATATATATATATATATATATTTAAATTTATACGTTTGTATATATAGTATTTTAGGTAGTAGATTGGCTAGGACACCAGTCACCCGTTGAGATACTACCGCTAGAATGTTGATGGGTCCTGTGACTGGCCAGACAGTACCACATTGGATCCCTCTTTCTGGTTACTGCTCATTTTGTCTTTACCTACGCTTACACCGAATAGTCTGGTATATTTTTACCACATTCTACTCTCCTCATACACCTGACAACACTGAGATTACAAAACAATTCTTCTTCGCTCAAGGGGTTAACTACTGCAATTTGATTGTTCGGTGGTCCGCTTGGTAAGGGTAGAAGTGACTTTATCTACAGTAAGCAGCTCTTCTAGGAGAAGGACAATCCAAAATCAAACCATTGCTTTTGGGTCTTGGGTAGTGCCATAGCCTTTGTACCTTGGCCTTTCACAATCTTAGTTGATTGATTTGAGGTTTTCTGGCAACCTGACATCTAAGGTCATTGATGTCGAACAGTCTTGGATTAGAGATCTCTTGCTTGAGGGTACACGCGGGCATGCTGTTCTATCTCATTTCTTTTTCTTTTGTTTTTTTAAGTTTTTTATAGATTATAATGTGAATGATTTAATTTGATGTTACTGTGCTTAAAATATTTTATTTTGATTGTTTAATCTTCTCCTTTCCTCACTGGGATTATAGCATGTTGCTTTTCTAACTAGGGTTATAGCCTAGCTTGTAATAGTAATGATAATAATAATAATAATAATAATAATAATTATTATTATTATTATTATTATTATTATTATTATTATTATTATTTTTATTATGAAGCGAGGGATCTTAGTATTTTCA
>NC_090726.1:160612283-160617283 GCF_036898095.1 Palaemon carinicauda
AGTTATATAAAACCCAAAATAGTCCTTATTTCGTTTTTATGGCCAGTATTATTTCCTCTCGGTTGATATTCCTTTCATAAAACTGAAAAGTAGTGCATGAAACCAGATGAAACGAGAGAGCCACCAATAATTGCGTAATATAGACCATAAAATTAATGTTATTACCCCTTTCTGTCACTTCCCCAATTATACTATACCATGCAAAAGAAACCAAGTGTCATGCTGTCAAATGAAAGAGATTTAAGGATCTGAATTATTGCTTTATCAAATTGTGTAACAGCAATTAAGGGATTTTAAGAAAGTGACAACTAACAATTATCTGTCCCTACAATGTTTTCTGTTGTTTACAACTTCAGTGCGACGTATTTTTAAACAGTTTATCTCTTTTTATTTTGATGTGACCGGGGTGTGGGCTATTAAGTTGGTAAAGATTGTCTTTTATATTAGAGGAAAATAATATAGCTGGAATCCATATCTGAACTGTGTTCATCTCAATTGTCTCGTATTAGAGATAGATTTCCTCTAGAATAAAACAAAATACACATGAAACTGCATATGGTCATTAGCTAGATGTTTCATTATTGCCCTGTCAGTGAAGTTCATATGCTTCAACCAGCATTATGTGATAAAACGTTTTATTGAATATACCTTTCAGGCTAAGAAATTCATGAAAACCTTCATTCTTCCCAAAATTTTCTAAACTAAATAGTACCTGCAGAATAGGAGCTAAAGAATTAGGTGGTGGGATAATGGGAAGGATGATATGGAGAGTAGATATTCGGTGGAAGAAGTTTCCTTTGGTAGAAATCATTGGAGAGGGCACATTAGGCAACCAACCCCTTAATGTAGAGATAACAGTGGGATAGAAGAAGAGAGGCGATTATGTTTATTCAAATTAAATTATCGTTATGTTGACAGTGCTAGAGTGTGGATGTGTTGTGTTGGGCTCTGCTATTGATGCCCTGAGTCATGTTTTAGCTTTGTTTCTCGCTTAGAGTATCTTTGAAAAGATATTAGTTAGTCTTATGGAGAAACCTAAGTGCTAAGAAACAGTACAACATGTCTGCTCCTAACTATATCTTCTTCAAATGTAATGAAACGAATGGAGATAAAAAAAAAATGGATAGTATGTGAATGCAGAAGACTCTACCAAAAGAGATGTGTGCATATAGTGACAACCATCAGTGAGATTGACCGGAATAACCTAGATTGGTTATGCCCTCACTGCGTACTTGATGCCAGACGAAACAATTTAGTAATATAAAAATTAAAGGAATATGTAAACATGAGTAATTAAGATGTGAAAATAGATGACTTGGAAAACAAACTTGCGAACCTTAGCGCAAACGCAGCAAATTCCACCCTCACTGAGAAAGTTAACATTCTTGCCATGAATATGGAATCAATTAAAGCAACACTTCAAACATTGATAGACCCAAAACCGGAGAAACCGACATTTTCTGTCAAAGTTAAGGAAAAAAATCTGTTGAGAATGAAATCAACTTATACAACAAGCTCTTAGAGACATTCCTATACTTAACTCGAGGTCAACTACGAATGGAAATGTTGTTGTAAATTTTGCAAACAATATGATCAGAGAAGAGGCGGCAAACAAAATTCAGACATTGGTGGATGACACTGAAACGAGGAAAATCGGAAAACTAAAACCCAAAATAATGATATGCAATGTATACAATGATGAAGATGATGTAGTAAATACTTTGATTCAAAGAAATCGCTGCCTGGACCAAATCCAAAATATAGAAGATAAGATAAGTGTAGTCCTGAAGAAAAATGCCTTGGGGGGGGGGGGGGGGGGGACCACCCACCATGTGTTGAAATGTGATCCTGAAGTTCGGAGGGCTATTCATGATAATGGGGACAAAGTTTCGTTAAGATGGGGTATCAATAACATACACGTGATAGGTACCACGTGATCACCTGCTACCACTGTCAGAGGTATGGAAATTTTGAAAAAGATTGCATGTCTACGAATGAAAACAAAATCTGCGGGAAATGTTCAGGGAGACACTCCACCAGGGAGTGTAATTCGGAAGTGTCAAAGTGTATAAACTGCACAAAGTTAAACAGACCAAGTGACCATACAATAAATTCTAGAGACTGCAATGCTTTAGACATGGAATTGAAAAGACTAGCGGAAAATACTGATCATGGTTACTAGGGATGTCATAAACTGTGGCTATGTAAATATACAATCATTAGGTAATAAGACTGTTCAAATTCGAGAATTGATAAACGAGAAATATTTAGATATCCTAGCATTATGTGAAACATGGCTAAATAACTTGGACAAGGCAAAGATCACTGAAATGACGCCCCCCCCCCACACACACACTACTACTAACTTATACCGAGAAAAGGTAGGTCTGGTGGGGGTGTCGGACTTTTTATTCATAAAAGTTACTCAAATCTCAAAACGTTGAAAAGAATTAGTGTAACAAGCTTTGAATATATAGAAGTAAAATTTACGCCAAACAATAGAATATCCTTTGTAACAATCTACAAACCTCCTAGAACAAACACTAGTATCTTTTTTTTGAAGAATTCGATGCTCTCATTGAGATGATTATCATGGAGAAAAAGGAATTAGTTATCTGTGGAGACTTCAATTTTTAGATGGATGACGCATCAAATAACGACGTTTTGGCATTTAGTGAGTTACTAGAATCATATCGACTAGTAAATATTGTCGACTGCACAATTACTTTAACTGGGCATACGCTAGACTTAGTTCTAAGTGATGACATGAATAATATTGTATCTGATATAAAAGTCGAAGAGAAATGTACTATCTCCCCAGTACACAAACTTATTACGTTTAGTCTACCTCTACAGAAACATGCATTAGTAAAGAAAATAAACTTTAGACATAAATCAAATTTTTCTCCTACCGTATTTATTGAAAAAGTTACAAAGAAAATAAATGATGCTATCAACATTCCCTGTGATCATGATGACCAACGTCTGTTAGGAGCTAAGTGTGCTAACTGTCTTATGACCACTTTTAATAAAGTGAGTAAAAGTGAATATGATACCATGTGCCCACTGATGGAAAAGCCTGTACCGTAAAAGACCAATCTCCTTGGTTTGATGGAGAGACTTTGGTAAAAAAGAGGGAAAAAACACGTAAAGAAAGAAAGTGGAATAGGTTAAAAACTGAAAGTACTTGAGTAGAATATAACTACCTACTAAGAAGGAAAAAAAGTGAATACTATAAGAGAGAGATCCTCGAAGCAGCAACAGACATAAATAAGTTATATCGTCTCCCGAATGGTATAATGGGAAATATAAAAGAAAAGAAGCTACCGGATGGATACATTGACCAGGAACTAGCAAATAATTTTCTAGTATTCTTTAAAAACAAAATTGAAAACATAACCAGGTCATTTGTAAATACTCAACATCTGATTAGTGCTACACCAGGCGCACAGACAAAATTAATATGATTTAACAACATAACACAAGATGACATCACCAGAATTATCAAGAGAGCAAAGAAAACAAACTGCGCGATCGATCCTATGCCAATATCTGAAGTAATTGGAGAGAGAGACTTTTCTAGTCTAGCCGAAATTATAATGAGAATAGCAAATGCAAGCATTGATGAATGTAAGTTTCCCAAATCTGAGAAAATGGCTATAGTCACATCAGTTCTGAAAAATGCACTGGACCACCAGGAATTAAGCTCATATAGACTTTTTTCAAATCTATCCTTTGTCTCAAAAGGGCTTGAATATGTAATTCTTGAACAACTAGTCAGCCACTTACAAGTAATGGAAGCTCTGCCTGACAACCAACCTGCTTACAGAAAACTATACTCTACGGAGACAGCCATCTGCTGTGCTGTAAATGATATGCTAGAAATGATGAATGAAAATAAATGTGGTATTTCAATATTGCTCGTTCTCAGTGCTGCTTTTGATACAGTTGTGCATGAACTGCTACTAAATAATCTACGGTCCACCGGCGTTGAAGATAAAGCTTTCGAATACCTAAAAGACTACTTGGTTGGTAGAAATTACTGTGTACAAATTGGAAACTCTTATTCATCATATGAACCCTTTAACAGAGGGGTACCCCAGGGGAGTGTACTTGGCCCAATCTTATTCTGCATCTATACTATTGGTTTATCGAAAATACTACAAAGGCAGGGCGTGAAGTTTAAACTATTTGCAGATGAGACACAATTTTACTTCCCATAAATGATATACATGACACTACTGAAACACTAAACCGAATCCTTGATAGTGTTAGAGAATGGATGACATTTGAACAACTAAAATTAATTGAAAACAAAACTGAATTCATGGTGGTGGGCAAGAGACACAGCTGAGAAACTTAGGTGATATTCAAATGAACATAAATAATGACTCGGTGCCGATATCTAGTAAAGTTCGAGATCTAGGTGTATTTATTGACTGTAACCTGTCTCTAAATGCCCAAATAAATAATGTAATAAAAACTGCTGGTTATCATCTAAGAAATATTGCGTTTGTAAAAAAGTACCTGGACGAAAATTCCGTAAAGAAATTTGTGATAAACTGTGTTATTACCAGGATTGACTACTGCAACTCAATCTACTACAATATACCAAAAGTGCAACTTAAGAAATTACAAAACATAATAAACAGAGGAGCAAGACTGATAAAAGCTGTCCCAACTAGAGAAAGGATCACCTCTATACTAATCGATTTACACTGGCTGCCGATTAAAGCGAGAATTGAATTTAAAATATGTACAATAACCCACCAAGTTATCAGAGTCGTCCAAAATACTTAAAAGAATTTCTACATATTGCGCAGCCAACAAATCGTGTCGACACGAGAATAGTTACAGATGGCTTCAAACTATTGTAACCTAGATATATGTCTACTGTAGGCTCCAGAGCCTTTAAATATGTGGCCCCGAGACTATATAATAAGCTCCCACGAAACATTTGAATGATTGAAGATATTAAGGCTTTCAAGAAGAAACTGAAG
>NC_090726.1:160622283-160629783 GCF_036898095.1 Palaemon carinicauda
AACCTCAAAAGTGCATCGATTCACAGATTGAGAATTGGGCACCTTTCCTCAACCTCAGCCTCGCTTTGCCCACATTCATGTCAATGTTATAGGTCCCATACCCACAACATAAGAAAATCATTACCTGCTTACTGTTATTGACCCTCCACTCGTTTTCCTGAAGCCATCCCCATGGAAACTGTAACGTCCGCCTCATGTAGATCTGTCTTGCCCTCAGAATGGATAGCAAAATTGGGTATCCCTCTGCATATTACTTCTGACATGGGTAGCACTTTCATCTCTCAATTGTGAACATCATTGGCGATTCTCCTGGGAATCACTCAACATCAGACAACTGCCTACAACCCTGCTGCTAATGAAATGGTTGAACGTTTCCATCGCACCCTCAAAGCAGCTTTGATGTCCCGCTGCAAGGACTCCAACTAGTTTACATAGCTTCCTTGGGTCCTTCTGGGACTAAGGACCACTCCTAAAGACGCCCTGGATGCCCTGGTAGCTGAAATGGTGTATGGTTGATCGTCCCTGCTGAATTTTTTCCGTCTGCAACCTCCTCATACAATCTCTGGCGCCTACGTCACTTTGTGGGAAATTTTACTCCATGCCACCAGACATACAAGCCCCCAGCTAAGCAACACATACAGACAGATCTGCACCCATCAACACACGTTTTCCTGCACAACGACGCTTGCAAGCCATAGCTAACGCCCCCTTACACAGCCCCTTTCCTTGTGATCCGTCAATCGACGAAGGCGTTCTTACTGAACATTTATGGCAAAGAAGACTGGGTCTTCATTGTTTGACTTAAATCTGCGTATTTCCTGCAAGATGACCCGCCTACAGTACGGCTCTAAAGAGCAGGGTTCCCCATCTCGCATGTAGGTAATTTTTAGGGGGGGGGGGGGATCAATGTACTGAATGTTTTTCATACACGCTTGTACACTGTTACGGTTTTTATTTTTTGTCTTGTCACTCCCTCTTCCCTACACTGTTAATAGACCAACAGCTTATCATGTTAGCACAAGCTTCATCATTTTTGAATTTTTATGATGTTCTTCCTAGGAAGTCGTTGTATATAAACTCGATGATTGTTTAATAAAGCTTAGTTGCATTTCCCTCGCCTCTCAGTTATCACCTAACTGGCATCTCGCACACCAGAATGACCAAAAGGCCCGCATTTATGTGGGATATTTGTGTAAATTGCTGTAAGTAATGTGTTTAAGGGGGTTGGGTTGTAGTTGGTGAGTAGCTAATGAGCTGATGAACTTTTTATGATTTTACATTTGAGATTCAGCAATGAACGTGTAAATGCGATAGGGACGAGTAATCTGTACTTATGAGCCATCCCATGTCAGAGGATAGGTTTGATATATATATATATATATATATATATATATATATATATATATATATATATATATATATATATATATATATATATGTGTGTACATATATATATGCATATATATATATATATATATATATATATGTATATATATATATATATATATATATATATGTATATATATATATATATATATATATGTATATATATATATATATATATATATATATATAATGTATATATATATATATATATATATATATATATATATATATATTGTGTGTGTGTGTTCTTCCTAACGGAATACTACCTATGTTCATGCGTATTTTAAATTTTTCCTCTGTGTAGTGTATATTACGAACGCGCATATTTTTCAACAGTAACTGAAGTATCTCGTAAATGCTCATTCTCACAATGCTCGTTCTTCCCCCTCAAACCAAACAAGTGGTAGATTTCTAGAGTTCACTTTTGTACCAATGCGGGCTATCTATTATGAAATTTTATCACAAAGTCATTACTTTAACGAAACAAAAAAGAAAAAACCAAGTCACTTTGCTCGTGACTTCATCTAGTCAGTAGCGCCTCGGAGCAACGAGGTTGGCATTGTAGGCTGCACGTAGGGTCAATTTAGAAGCTATTCATAATTATTGCTAATGCCGGAAGGTTACTTGTCAACCGCAGAACCAGCTTCGTGCCCTTGCAGGGAGGAAGAGATGCCTGGTGAGAGGGCAGCGATAAGTTATGGAAAAGTGGTTTCTGAAAGCCCATTGGCTTTCGTGGTTGTATAGCGAGTTCTGGTTGGTCATTTGGTGGTTTACGCCTTTCATCAGTCAGAAAATGATTAGTTCGGTTATTATGAACCATTTTAAGACTTCTTGTTATGAGTTTGCCTTCCCTGACAAGTGTCTTTGTTTTTTTTATTGCTATATATTATGTGGGTTCTTTGGTATGCTTTATCTTAATAGCACTTGTTAGTAATGATCGTAAATGATGTTGCTTTAAGCTAATTATTTAATGATTTTTCTAAATGGCTAGGAGTCGCTTAATTCCCGATTTACTAATGTCTGTTTAATATTGCCTTGATGGTCCCAAGCTCTTTAGCTATGCATTATGTTGTGGTTTAATGTAATATAAAGCAGATGGTATGAGAAACAACTTTAAAAGTCGTAAAAAATTGTTGGTCGACGAAGTAAGCTCTGATCATTGCATCAAGTGCATTTGAAGGGCATCAAAACCTGCAAAATCTTTCTAATAGTATCTCATGTTGATTTTTGAAAATATCTCCTAATTCCGTATTTCAAAAAGTTGGATAATTTGCAATTTTACTTTTCTAATCGGGAAATGTAAGTATTATTATCATGATTAGCTTGTAGAAAATGGTGTGTCATCAAGTATAGAGGTGCATAATGTCTTAGATCTAATTGTTAGTTCTTTAAAAGTCACGTCAAAACATTCGGAAATTTAAGAATCATTGCTATATTTATACCTTTTGTGGAAAATAATCTTTTTTTTTTTTGGATTTGATTATATATGGCGGATGGTATTAGACCCAACATTTTCTTATGGATTTTTAATTGAATATTTTAATAAAAAGTGAGGTTTCCTGGTATTTTTATTCTCTTGTATGGTATATTCTGCTTTGAAATTCGCTGAAACATCACTGTAGTAAATATTATTTATTGAAATCATAATTTATCTAATTACTAAGGAATGAACATGGTGTTTTTTTTATGAAATTTTGTCATGAGGATGATTGATGGAATCGAGATTTAGCTATATTAATACGTGATCAGAGAGATTGAGTTTCCCTGCTGTATTCCAGTTGAGGTCAGTGGCTGTGTCATGGATAAATTAGAAGGGCACTGATACTACACAAAATATTCATTCACACCACTGTAACCTTGTTTATTTTATTTGCCTTCAACATCACACTTCACTTCTATTAAAGAGACTTCACTCAATAATTCCTTCATTCATTCTCACGTTGGTTTTCACATAATCCTAAATGACTTCTTAATATTTTTGCTTACACCTAGTTACTTTCCTTGCTTCAACTACAGTATTTTGCTTCTCACATCATCTCTAATCCTTATGTTTTCTGTAGATTTTCTACCAAATAGGTAATTCAGTCCACTGCTCCCATTCGTCCACTGCTTCCATTCGTCCACTACATTCATTGTTTATATCGTGTATTCATTTCAATATATATCAATAATATCTGTAGTTCCACTTGGCTATTCACAAGCAGTCCTGTATCTGTAAACATCAGTTAATCTACATTCCACCTATGACTTTTTTTTATTCATCCCACAACATTGTACCTATGTGTAAGTTCCCTTTTGTGTTTTCTACCCCCCCATGATGACATAAAACACTGTTGTTCGAGACTCAGTTTCACACCAAAGGCAATTTTGTGTATGATGTGATTTCATCCAAAAATATTTTAATGTCCAAAAAAAAAAAAAAAAAAAAAAAATCGCCTTCCCTGGTCGATATTATTGACAGCCTTTCTTTTAAATTTATCAAAAGGTTTTATCGGGTCAATATATGCAATGTTCACCCTTTTCTCTCTTTATTTTCAAATCTTACATATACACGTTTCAAAACTAAACACGATCCAAACACCTCTGTATAGTTTAAACCCCCGCTGTTTTTTCCCTCTCATTTCCTTTGCTGTCTGTCTCTTTACCTCAGTCATAATCATACACCAATCCTCTCTTGGTATACTAGGTAATATTTAGCCCCTATAACTCTTGCAGAATCCGCTATCCCTATTTTATTTATACAAAGGGGCCATTATTAATCTTGTCCATTCCATCAAAACCCTCATCCATACATGCATTAGATATCATGATCAACCACTCGACCACATTTCTATTATTTTTACTGCAATATCTCATTTGTATCCCATTCTTCATACGCCTTCAAGTTTTTTTTTCTCTTTCGTTAACTCCTTTTAATGGCGTTGAATGGTCTCCCCAAGTCCCAGTGCCTGGCCATTAGCCATTAACCTAAAATCCCCAAGTCCAGTCCAACCCTAACTCTCCCATCACTCATGTTTGCTGGCGTTATCCTCCAAATTCAACAATAAAATGTATTATAAATACTCACTTATTGAGGTGATAATATATTTGACATTTATCATAAAAGCTAACCAGTTACATTATTTTGAATTCATCTCTATAAATATACTTTTAATTTTTTATATAAATGTCAAATGCATGCAAATATGTTTAAATATACATGTTTTCCATAATACCCTAATTGGATGAAAAATTTTCTTCTTTGAAGGCAGTGACCCTGCTAGTTAGCATTCGAAGTTTCTTACAGTACAGTCAAAGAGTTGATCAGTCAATCAATTGGTCAGTCTATCTCCTTTTACATATTTTATTCTAGGATTAATTATCTTCTTTTATTTCCTCGCTTACACTGTGGTTTCCTGGATATCAGAGGCCTGACCATTATGTTTCCACCTCATATAGCCAACTCTAGTACTTCTGAATCATCCCCGTTTTTTTCTAAATTTAGTCCAATTTTTCGACAAGACATAAAATCATAAAATAATTTACAGTAATTCATTCCCTCAACTACATCAATTATTTCAATACTTGGGCATCTATCGAAATTTCTAACTTACTCAATTCTTCTTAAGTCACAGTTAGTAGGTTGACCAGGGCACCAATCATCCGTTGAGATACTGCCGCTAGAGAGTTATGGGGTCCTTTGACTAGCCAGACAGTACTACATTGGATTCTTCTCTCTGGTTACGTTAATTTTCCCTTTGCCTGCACATACACAGAATAGTGTGTCCTATTCTTTACATATTCTCCTCTGTCCTTATACACCTGACAACACCGAGATTACCAAACAATTCTTCACCAAAGAGGTTAACCACTGCACTGTAATTATTCAGTGGCCACTTTCCTCTTGGTAAGGGTAGAAGAGACTCTTTAGCCATGGTAAGCAGCTCTTCTAGAAGAAGGACACTTCAAAATCAAACCATTATTTTCTAGTCTTGGGTAGTGCCATAGCCTCTGTACCATGGTCTTCCACTGTATTTGGTTAGAGTTCTCTTGCTTGAGGGTACACTCGGGCGCAATATTCTATCTTATTTCTCTTCCTTTAGTTTTGTTAAAGTTTTTCAATAGTTTATATAAGAGATGTTTATTTTAATGTTGTTACTGTTCCTAAAATATTTTATTTTTCCTTGTTTCCTTTCCTCACTGGGCTATTTTCCGGGTTGGACCTCATGGGATTGTAGCGTCCTGCTTTTCCAACTAAGGTTTTAGCTTAGCAACTACTACTACTACTACTACTACTACTACTACTACTACTACTACTACTACTACTACTACTACTACTACTACTAATAATAATAATAATAATAATACAGTATATTACGAAAACAATTCTTATCAACAGCTTTAACATTTTCAAATGCATTCAACATTCACTTCTCACTTCCATGAAGGATAGTTGGCTAAATCCCATCATACATTATTGGGCTTCCATGGCCATTTAAAGTCTTATGCATATCTTTTCCACAACCCTTGCTACCTTTATTGTTTCATGTATTCTGTGGCTCGGCTCATCTTTCATATTGGCACCATTCTTTACATTTATTATCAAGTAATTAGAAGAATCAGCCTCTTCCATTCTTACACCATCTTGTTAACATTTATTACTCCATCCTCATGTCTTCCATTGACCCTTATTATTTTGTACTTCTCATTACACAAGCATACACATTGTTACCAGCTTTTGCAGTTTTTCATTGCTGCCATCAGGGAGCACAGCCTCATTTTTCAGCATCAACCATTACATATGCTGTTTAAAATTTCTTATCCAAAATATATTCACAGCCTTTTCTTTGACTGCTTGCATAAAGATGTTGATCAGCCATGGTGACAACACTTTTCTCTAACTAAAGAAGAATTCCCCTACTTACGTATATATTGTTTCCGTGCTATACTAAGTAATTTTTTTCCTCAATACTTTTACCTTTTTATAATGGAACAATTGTTCCTCTCATCCAAGACATACCCTACAAACCTCTTTATCTCTTTTCTTACAACGGTAATAGTCATTTTCACAATCGTTCTTAGCCTTACATTTACCCTTTCATATTTTTATCACTGAGCTGTGTACTTATTTCATCCTCATACAATCAACAACTTGAAAATGCACGTTAGATTACGTTTGTGCTGCATTTACGTTTCTCGGTATTTCTCCACTTGTATCTTATTCCGAGATCCAGTTATTCAATAGCCTATCTCTCGGCATTTACTTTTTCCTCCACTAAATCTTATAACTCCTAAACCCGTTGAGATACTACCGCCAGAGAGTTATGGGGTCCTTTGACTAGCCAGACAGTACTGCATTTGATCCTTTTCTCTAGTTACGGTGCACTTTCTTTTTGCCTACACATACACCGAGTAGTCTGGCCTATTCTTTACAGATTTTATTCTGTCCTCATACACCTGACAACACTGAGATTACCAAACAATTCTTCTTCACCCAAGGGATTAACTACTGTAATGATTCAGTGGCTACTTTCCTCTTGGTAACGGTAGAAGAGACTTTAGCTAAGGCAAGCAGCTCTTCTAGGAGAATTACACTCCAATATCAAACCATCGTTCTCTAGTCTTGGGTAGTGACATAGCCTCTGTACCATGGTCTTCCACTGTCTTGGGTTAGATTTCTCTTGCCTGAGGGTACTCTCGAGCACACTATTCTATTTAATTTCGCTTCCTCTTGTTTTGTTAAAGTTTTTATATTTCATATAGGAAGTATTTATTTTAGAATTGTTGCTGTTCTTGAAATATTTACTTTTTCCTCTTTCTTTTCCTTACTGGGCTATTTTCTCTGTTGGGGCCCCAGGGCTTATAGCATCCTGCTTTTCCAATTAGGGTTGTAGCTTAGTAAATAATAATAATAATAATAATTATAATATTAAAAATAATAGTAATAATAAACACCATTTTCTATTTCTTTGCCGTTTCCTACCCTTCATATCCACTAATACTCCATGGTGTTCCTAAGACCTGTTATCTCTTCTATTTAAAAATGAGCAAGTGTCTGATTATATATATATATATATATATATATATATATATATATATATATATGTATATATGTATATATATATATACTGTATA
>NC_090726.1:160634783-160662283 GCF_036898095.1 Palaemon carinicauda
ATTTATATTGTGTATTTGTATGTATGCTTATATAAGTATATGTGTATATGTAATATATATCTATACAGTACGTATATGAATAGTATATATATATATATATATATATATATATATATATATATATATACAGTATATATAATTTATATAGGCCCATATAAAATTTACGTATATATATTTATAATGTCAATATATATATATATATATATATATATATGAGTGTATGTGTGTATATATAATATGTAAATATCTTGCCAGTTTATGTATATACATATATATATATATATATATATATATATATATATATATATATATACATGAGCGTGTGTAAATATACTGTATATATGTCTCCATATGCATGTATATATATATATATATATATATATATATATATATATATATATATACCTACTGTATATATATGTAGGTATGTATATTTGTTTATGTATATTCATATATGTTTATATATAATATACTGTATATATATCTATCTATCTATCTATCTATCTATCTATCTATATATATATATATATATATATATATGTATGTATATATATACATATACATACATACTTGTAGTTTTATCGTTTGTTAATCTATGGCATTAGAGGTAAGGCTTGTTCGACAACATTGAAAGACAGCCACATTTAAAGAAACAGGCTTACAATCATTCATAAAATGAACGAATTTTAGATAAATTAGAAACTGTATACAGAACTATTACCTGTCGCTCCAAGAGTTCATGCCTCAACAGCAATTTAATACATCCTAAGAACAGAATTCTGTACCTTCCTGTTTATATGCTCAATAGTTGGGCTCTCGGGTAAAACTGACGGCCAGTCATTAACAATAAGCAGAGCATTAAGAGATTCAAAATGTCTCCCCTTTGTATCAAAACCTGTAAGCACACTTTTTTGATTTCGTGAATTTAATGTTATTTTACATGACCTGGATGTTAATGGTGGTGACCAAAATTATATTTGTTTTTTTTTATGAAAAGTATCGATTACTGAGCTACTAAGGCGCATGTTATTTTTCGCACTCTAGCTATAAGAGATTGATTTAGCTCTTATAGAACTGGCAGTGTTACTCCAGTAGGAAAATGTATTTAGGGGAGTTTCAGCCCTACCGATTTCGGGTCAATATTTTTGAAATTCCTGTATTATTCAAAGCTTTTAGCGTCTGTTGGTAAAACGTCTGAATATGTTTATATTAAAAGTAATCATCTGTTTCTTTCTTGTCATTTTGGTTACTTGAGGGTATTGGTTTTGTGATGCCCTTTCCGTGTTCAGTATTATGCAGAATTCAGATTATGGTTATGAAATTTGTTTGATTCGTCTTGATAAAATTGCTGCTTTTGACTTTTATCCTGAAGCTTTTGATTTCAAACTCAGTCAGTTGAGATTCGATGGACACTTTTTTGGTATTTTAATGGAATTTCATCAACTATTTATAGTAAAGGTAAGCCTACTGAGCACCATAGTGATCAGGTGTATGCAATCTGTGGTATTCCTCAAGTTAAGTTTTTGGTCCATTAACATTTTAAATTGCAAAATCATATGTACTTTGTCTTAGAAAACATGCAGGCTGCTACTCGCTTTGTATCATTCGTAAACTTGTGTTCGGGAATCGCTTAACAAAACTACCCAGAAATAGTTATGTTAATTGTTGGTTATGAAGTTGAACCTAAACACCTTTTTTATTGAGGCTATAGGAAATTGCTTCTCTCTAAGGTCTTTTCATTGGCAGTGTTTCTTCAACCACATGCTGCTCATTAAAAAATTTTGGGGTCTATCTTGATTGAAAATTCACTTTAGAAAATTATATCCTGTCAGTCTTTCCCTACTGTCCCGAGGACATGTTTTGTTTTTTCACTCTGCCCTCCTTTCAATTTCGATGTCGTTTCTTCATTAGTTTCCTCAGAACTTGAATTGTTGGAGGAAAAGACGATGTCTATTAAATTCCCTATCCTTAATCTTTATTAATCAGAGAAGGAGAGAACGTGAACGAAGAAGAGAGAGAGAGGCAGTACTTAGAGATATTTTGCATCATTTGGTAGTGTTATATTTGACAAAATGTTCTGATTTCCATATTAGTCTTAGTATCCGAGAAGATGCGTATGCTCCGGTGTATTCAGGAGAGGGAGACCGAGGAACACATTTAACAAGGAACACGACGTTTCCTCGGCAATGCCGGAATCTTAGAAACGTTCATGAGGTAAATTACAGATTTCCGGCTCCAGAGGATTAAACCATCTTGAGTTTGCAGAAAAAATGAGCGATATTTCATCGCGAGCAATTTGCAAATGACTGTGAGCGCGAGGTGAGAGTTGAGAGATGAGCCTCATTAGCCGTGCATCACTCATGATCACTCACTACTCATTTATCGTCGTTCTCCTCATCCGCGACTGACTAATGCTGCGTGGTTCATCATAATTATTCATCAAATAAGCCGCCTTCGCCTTCATTATTCATTCGACATTATCTCTCGCGGTGGATAATGCCTATCCGAAACTCTCGGAAACGCTGGCAAGTATGTTCGGGGAAATTCAAGAGAATGGAAGTGTTTCTCTCTTTTCTCTGCTACTCTCATCATAGAAGTGAAGGCTTAGTTTAGTTCTAAATTCGGCTACAAAACAGTATTGCGAAATAGATTCCACAAGGAGAGACAAAGTATGAGACACAAGAAGAAAAATTCGATAAACAAAGCAACAGACATTACATTTTTGTGATATTGACCTACATAATATATTCTATTTTTTCTTTCTTGTGAAGAATGGTGACAGCATCAAAGGTCAACAACCCCTTGAATAAACTGCTAAAGAAAAAAAAATTCTTAGTCAAAACGAAAAAAAAAAAACATTACAAAAATAATTTTTTTTTATTTAATCAATCAAATTCGCTCCAAGAGCGGAAATAACTTTAGATTTTTTTGTTATTATAAAATCATTATTTCGTTAACAGATAATGATAGAGAATCATAAGAGCGTGTTCTTACAAACTGACTAATCATTTCCGAAATTTCCATTGAAAGCTAGAGCCTGCCTGATTTAGATGCTTACGATCCCTTTAATTTTGAAGACCGTATCCTCTTTCTCACTCTCACCCTCCCTCATGTTTTATGCATGTGCATGGATGGGGATAATTAGGTTAGAAGGATGGGAAGTATATTACTTTTAATGAGTGACGTATTCCTCAAGATTCAAGTAATTGAAAATACAAAGGGAAATCGTAGGAAATAAATAGCATAAAAGATGGTTAAAGGTTGATTTGATTCAAACCACACATATATTTCCGATGTAGTACGCTTAGATAAATGCTAGTAAAGAGCTAAGATTTTAATAACCTACAAACCAGATTTTATGGAATATGTCATTTTGCTTCGCGGATTTTCTGGTAAAAAATAGTTTACAATAGTAATATAAACTCCTTTATTTTGGCTGACATCTGTTTTATTTCAACTCCTATATTTCATACTAAATTAGGTTCATTATCATTGATCATTGCATAACTGTATCGAAAACTTCAATCCTTGCATTTTGATTTATGGAATACAGAGACAAATTAGAAAAACAAAAGTAACATGAAAGAAAGTTACAAAACATTCTTTTATGTCTTTTGTTTTGTTTGTCACAACAAAGAATATTTGACGAAACTGGTATCGTCTTATTTACTGAAATACAGTCCTTTAGTAATTGATTTCAGTTGTATATTGAAGTATCAGTCACAGGTAAATGATAGATAACACACATACGGCAAGTTATCTCTTTCATCCTCCAGGTGGAGAAAAGTACTAAATTAGTGTCTTGACATTTCCTTTCTTTCAAATATTAATTCCCCATAATTTTTTTACGCCGAAAGGAATAGAAAGAATTTTTAGATAACTTGCATAACAAAGGGAGATATTAATGATAAGTGCTCCTACCCAGAATGTGTGGCAGGACACCGAGTAACTCCTGGAAAGAGTTAGGTGAGGACACAAACGATAGATATTAAGAACTAAGGTAATGCTGCTTTTATGGTTTCCAGGAGGAGACAAGCAGGGTAAAATCCTTCTTTGCAAGTAAATGCGTTTTCTTAAAACCCTCGGACAGAATGAAGATAAAAAGCACACCCTCAGAGACATAAAGATTCTCCCCCCGCCGTCTTCGGTCTCTTCCCCTGATGGTAATGAATAGTCCCCTGGGGCATACAAACTGGGAAGACTAAGAAACATGGGGGAAGAGCCGGTTCATCGTTACTCCATTCTAATTGGCTGTTGCAGTTACTTTTCATGCTTCGTAGTTATTTAAATTTCAATTTATCTGTATTTATAGATGAAAGAGATGTGATTCTATATTTTTTTAAAGTTAACACCATTCAGGATTTTTATTTGTATGAAATCTTAAGTAAATTTTGAACATTGCTAGAGGTTTTTATGTTAAAACTGCATCATGGTGATTATGAAATTAATGTTGAAATTTAATTATGGGTTTCTATCTCGTTATTACAAAGATTTATAGAAATATCGTAATTACGGTCGTATTTAAATAGGATAAAATAACTAAATGTGAGATTAACCTATATATACGAGGAAAGAGCAGTGAATTCTAAGCATTTCATGTGCCATGTGTTTTACTGTATTGTATTTGTAATTTGTCACTCAGAGAATGACATTTAAAAAAGCAATTAAAGACACGTCAAACTAACGGGTAGGAACCTCGATACTTAGGTCTTCACTCTGACGTTTGCAAGATCCTATTGCTCACTTCTATGAAGTACGAGAGAGAGAGAGAGAGAGAGAGAGAGAGAGAGAGAGAGAGAGAGAGAGAGAGAGAGAGAGAGAGAGAGAGAGAGAGTGAGTGAGTGAGTTGAGGTAATGATCGACCTTCGTGTTTAGATATTTGTTCAAAAGACCAAGTCTTTTTTATTCATTATTTTCAAGAATTTATATATATATATATATATATATATATATATATATATATATATATATATATATATATGTGTGTGTGTGTGTGTATATGTGTGTATGTGTGTATATGTGTGTGTGTGCGTATATATGTGTGTATATATATATATATATATATATATATATAAATACATATATATATATATATATATATATATATAGATATATATATATATATATATATATATATATATATATATATATATATATGAAATAATGTGCGTAGTCTGAGTTTAAACATTTCATGTAGACAAATTATTGCCGCACGTACTTTTATATTTTATATTGTACAT
This sequence comes from Palaemon carinicauda, assembly GCF_036898095.1. NCBI lineage: Eukaryota > Metazoa > Arthropoda > Malacostraca > Decapoda > Palaemonidae > Palaemon > Palaemon carinicauda. The sequence goes on from NC_090726.1 coordinate 160,640,024, forward strand.
TGCAATAAGAGCATCAAGTCTAATTGTTAGAGTTTCAATTGGTGGGCAAACTTGTAGCAGTAAATGCATATCTCCTTATAACATCGTTAAATGCTTAATTATTTTATCTAATAGTTTTTGTAGTTCAAAATCTGAAACTTGTTAAAAGGGAGCATTTATTAACTTTATTTATCTTGCCCAACATCCCAAATTCACCAGCAGAAACTAAATTCTTTTTCTTCAATCTGTTTTATATAAAAACTAAGAAGTGCTAATTCTGCTAAGAAGACCTGCTAAGAAACTTGCTTAAGGCAATTAAGTAGTTTATAAAAAATATCCTATATAAACAGTGAGTTATTTTAATTTCGCCTACTTTAGTTGATTCTTTATCTTGAATATTTAAGTGAGAGTAAATATTACCTTAATGTCCCGCTTGCAGTAATCCTACTTGGGTGGTAAAGTCACCCCGATTCGACCTTTAAATATTGACATTTGTGCTGGCTTTCCTAAGAAAACGATTTCATATGGGTCCTAATTGATGTGTTTTGATACCTAATAATTGTTTATTAGTTCATGAATTGAATCTTTATGACAGTGTTAGGAAACAAAACTAAGCCTACTATATTAACTTATTGTTAGACAATAATACAGATAGCGTAGGGAACTTTTTTTTTTTTTTTTGTCATGAAAAAGAGCCTAAAGTGTTAGCATTTATATTTAGATTATTATGATTTCGTACGGTAATTTAACCTCTTATTGGAATTAACTGTAGAGTTTGGTTTTGCCGAGTTTGGTTATGTCGTTTTTATGTCAACATGGGGCTTAGAATCAAGATGTTTATATGAAATAAAATGCCCAATGTGGACCTGTAATTCATTCCAATTGTTGGAGACATAGTAGGCGTTAATGTCTTTTATACCTCGGTGAGAACATTGCTTATAATGTGCCTTGTGCGGCTACAGGGTACTAAATGTTCATTACACTGTCTTTTGCACTCCCCAGAAATGTAAACAGAAAATGAATATGAGTAGAACTAAGATAATATTCAATGAAAATGCCGAAAGACGACTAATAATGGTTATGGACGAACCTCTAGTGATTTTTGATGAATATACTGTACGTGCTTAAGGACAGACATGAGACCGAAATTAAATGAAGGATAAGCATGAGATGGAGAGCTTTTGGTAAACAAAATGACATTATGAAAACTAAAATGCAACTTTCTCTGTTTTAGAAAAGTATTTATCAGATGGTTCTATCAACATTAACTTATGCATCAGAAACTTGGAGCCTTACTAAAGCCTTAGAACATAAGCTAGAAAGAGCTATGGAAAGAATAATGATGGGAATAACAATAAGAAACAGAAAGAGGAACATGGGTACGAGGAAACTGGTGGTAGAGGTATTCTAATAACATGCAAGAAAGGGGAACGGGCAAGACATATATGACAGATAATAGATGGACATTAAGAATGACAGTAAAGGTCCCTAGAGATGCCGAAAGAAGCAGGGGAAGGAAGAGGAGACGATCGATTTACGAATAAAGAAAATATGTGGGTTTAAACAGCCATAGGAAGACCATAAATAGACACGAGTGTAAGGACATGTCTGAGGCCTTAGTTCTGCAGTGGACTAGTTATGCCTTATGATGAAATTTCTTTCTATATTTCAGTTTTCATTCGTTTTTATCAATTACATCCGCTTTTACCAGTTACGATATTTTAAATCATCAATATAAGGAAAAGAAAGAAACATCTAATTTTACTTTACAGTAAACGCCATGAGATTTTAGAAATATGACAGCGATCTTGTTATATAACTTTGATACAAATAATAATTCAAGTAAACTGTCTTTCTTTTTATACTATTAGTTGTCTGACAAAAGCTGCAAGTCTTAATACTGAAATTGTTACGAATGTTTTTTGGTTTCACAGCTCTAGTAACACAATGTTTGAAAGCATACTTAGAAAATAATGAGTATTAATATTACGATAATTTCCTTCTTCACATACTTTCATACAATGTTTAATCATTTATATTGGTGTTGATGTTCTTTTTATTGTCTTCAAAATGTTCCTTTTTAACTTACAGTCTGAATTAAGGACGTTCATTGTTCACGCTTTTATACTTATAGCCTTGAAATATGCTTTGCTGGCCGTTAAAGAGAACTATAACACCCACTTACTGGTGTTATGAGACCTCTCTCGTTTGTGGTTTTGCTTTGGATTATTTGCAGGTGTTCCTTTGTAACACAGCCTGCACTTCGTAGTTGTTTTGCTGTGAGGTATTTTTGCTGTTCGAATTATATTCACGTAAAACCTGGGTTTCTATCATTCATTCAATGCATATATAAATATAGTGCACAGTAATTTTCCAGTGACTATCCACTTTGCAAGGGTAGAAGAGACTGTTTAGCTAAGGTAAACGGCTCTTCCTGGAGGACCAGTCCCAAATCAAACTATTGTTCTCTAGTCTTGGGTAGTGCCATAACCTCTATACCATGGTCTTTCACTGTCTTGGGTTCGAGTTCTCCTGCTTGAGGATAAACTCAGGCACTCTTGAATCTGTTTCCATATTTCCTTTCCTCGCTGGGCTATTTTACCTGTTGGAGCCCTTGGGCTTATAGCATCCTGCTTTTATAGGAGAGAGTAATAATTGTAGTAGTAACAATAATGATAATAACAATAATATAATTTCTATGCTTATATATATATATATATATATATATATAATTATATAGGCTATATATACATAGACACAATGTTTGTTTATATACAGTATATATGTATATGTATATATATATATATATATATGTGTATATATATGTATATGTAATATATATATATATATATATATATATATATATATATATATATATGTAATGTATATATATATATGAATTATGTATACTGGATATTTGCTTATGTGTCTGTAATTATGTAAACCAATTCTACAAAGGGGAAACAACGATGAAGTAGTGTACCTTAGCACTTGGTCTCACTCGTAAGAAACGTGAGAACCCCAGTGGTGTCTTGATGGACCCCCTCCGAAGTTAAAACATCCTTGCAGGGAAAAATGTTCTTCCCTGTCTTGTCTCATTAACCCTCTTTCACTGCTCATAATTGCACGTCCTGGTATCAGCCACAATACGAAGAATTCGTGGTCTTGGTTTTAATGAAGGAACTCAACTGACTGGATAATACGCTTTTTACAAAATAAACCTGATGGAAGAATTAGTATTTGCTTGGTCAGTATTTCATTAAAATATAATTTGTTGTGTGTGAGCAGTCTTCATATGGAAGAGTTTATATTTATTTATTCTATTTTATTCATTAGGGAGTTTCCAAAGCATTCAAACACTTTCCATATGAATTTACAGATTCTGAATGATGATAAGTAAAAACTTTATTAAGCTGTCACTATCAAAAGGAAAGCCTTAAGAAGAATCATTTGTCTCTATTATTGCTTGCCTAATACTGAAGCTCCACATGATATTACTCACTAGCAATCATAATAACTATCTAATCAAAAGATTACCAATTAGTCAGACAACGTACTTAATGGCGTAAGAAACAAGCAATAGCTATAGGAGATCGTATTGTCTGCACTGGCAAAAACGAAAATTTTAATGCAACATTTTTAAAGCGAGAAAGGTCTTCTAGTCATAACATATTGGAGTGACATACACGCAAAGATATAAGGACTATTTTCCCTTGGATGATAGCTTTTAAGATAACTACTGGTCTTGGTCTCCATTAGGGCCTTATATGTGAGCAGCAATTCTTGGGTGCAGATAGTTTGTCTTGCCCTACTTAAAAACAACGATATCTTTAGTTGTTTTGACGCTAGGTTCAGTTAAACTACACACTTTTTAATTTGTAGCCTTTAGTCATATGTTTCCTTATATTCCGTAACTGTTGATGTATGTGTTATATATATATATATATATATATATATATATATATATATATATATATATATATATAAAACTTTTATTGTTTTGCAGATGTACTTATGTAACTAGAACCTGTATTTGCGTTATGTTCCACTTTGTACAGTAAATTGAAACATTATTTATTTGGAATCTTAGCAACTTTATGGTATATGTTGTTGTTTCACACGAACACGTGTACATTTCAGGCAAATGAAAATGATAAAATTATAGGAAACATTTGCTGAAGCTAACCAACACATGGCCAAACTTAATCTTATAGTTATCCAAAGTATTGTACCAAATTATTTTATTTTAATTTACCATCAAACGGAATATGTAAATTAAGAGGAATTAATTCCATAGGTTGGCAATTTTCTAAGTTATGAAATACCAGTACAGTATTCCATTTGTATTCACAACCATGCTTGTTGGAAACTAGTCAGTTGTGAGAATGATTAATGGATAGATTACAATGTTACACCTAAAACACTAAAAAAATTCAGAGATCCCCAGTAGAGAAGCAATCCAATACGGAAAAACAATTGAGAAATAAAGATGAAATTAGAATTATGAAAAAAGGATAAAACAGATATCGAAATAGTAAAAAAGATGAGATCAACAATAAGATAAGATATATAAGGCAGGTAGCAGATAAATGATAAGACGAGCCTTGTGTCAACCTATTGACCAGAATAATTTGCACCAAGTTGGAACTAAAGCTCCACCGATTACACTTCATGATTATGAAGACCCTTCCACAATCTGGTCGCAACCAGAATTAAACTAACTTCACATAAAGTATTATATAGTGGAGGCTATAATGTGAACATCTGAATGCAATGGAAAATTAGAATTACGAAGCATTTTATACTAGCTGCACAATGATCTAATTGAACGACGATCCCATTGTTGATATTAAGATAAGGGATGGGGAATCTGATGCACCTCAAGCTTTTTATTCGGTAATTTCATGAGGGAATTCCAAACAGCAATTCAGTCTTAAGAAGAGGCCAGGAAAAAAGAAAAAATCCATGTAGAAAAGGGGTTCTTGTTGCAAAAAATACACATAAAAACATAATATTCATATACACTGGGATGCAGCAGCCTTCTTAGATACATAGCCTTTATATGCTTATTTGTTGACAATCTAAGCCTGATCCTTTGATAAATTCTTTAACATGAATCATATGACTGGCTTTTTTTTTTCCTCGAAGTCAGCAGTAAAATTTGAAATACTACAGTTATATAGTGTTGAAATATGAGCTATTTTAACCGTTTTTTTTTCTCCGCCAACATGTCGCATGTTATTGTTGTTATTTCCCTTTGAAATCCTTTTTTTTTAACAGTTGTTTGAAAGATTTTAATAGGTAATGCTAATCTTAGAACTCTGATGAATGCTGTGACATCTGAATATGAATTAAAATTTTCACGTAAGATACCTAATTTACTGTAGGTTAATTTTCTGAGTATTTGTGAGAATTTCGCAGAACATTATGTCAATGTATGATAGTATGCAAGTATGTTCTTGGATTATTTTTCATCGTTGCTGCTTATAGAAAGTGTTTGACTTAATTTTAGGTGACTTGAAGTCGCTAATTGAACCACGACGTCTGCGGGATACTTATACTCATTCCCCGGTAATTTTAAAGATATTGCATTTTAATTATAATGTTGGATAGAATTTGTGAAGGAATAAAAAGATCTAATTTTTTCTCATAAGATGGTATGTAATCAGTTAAGACTGGAAGAGTGACAACGCAGTTTTGGATATCTCCCAAGCAGTAAAAAAAGTTTCTTCCAAAAGCAGGTTCATGAGTTACTTCGAGATTTGGGCCATAATCTTTTCCCGTATTCATTTTTATTTTCTCCAAGTTTCAACCAGACAATGACATTAAGTAGACGGTCCTATCGACATTCTTTCATGTAAAACAGGAAAGAAAATTCTGATCGTGCTGAAGACTAACTGTCATTTGGCTACATAAAGACGTCAAAATGATCCAGACGTAATAACAAGAAGAGAAAAGAAAACACTATTATTATTAAAATGACTGTGGGATAAATATTCACCCGACCGCACACGCGGCAAGTTCTTCATCTGAGCGTGTAATTCACATATAGATAGCTGCTGCTCTACACCCCCCATCACACCGATGCCATCCAACCAATCGCACCACGACCTGTACATTACTTCCAGCTGTTCCCCTGTGTGTGTCTCCTGCTGCGTTTTCTACCACGCTGCTTTTTATTCATCATTGTCATTACCTCATGCCAGGTTTAATGATGATCAATGTTTTTGTTTTCAAGTGCAATGATGACGAATTCCTCTCCTTCTAATTATTCCTTAAGTATTTGCATCCTCGATTGTTCATTAGCCTAGATACCGTATAGGAAGAGGCTGGAGAATGGGAAAACATCCTCTTTTTATCTCTAGGCATGAAGTATAAGCAGAGGTTACAAATTTTGCTCTTATACTAATACGCTGCCTATAATGAAATGGGTGGCGTACATTGAACCTATAGCTAAAAGTGGTAAATGAAATCATGTGTCCATTTGAGTAGGTATGATATATATATATATATATATATATATATATATATATATATATATATATATATATATTTATATATATATGTGTGTGTGTGGTATATATAATATATTTAAGTATATATATATTTATATATATGTATATATATGTATATGTGTATATATATGTATATATATGTATATATGTGTAAATATATGTATATATATGTATGTGTATATATATGTATGTATATATGTATATATGTGTATATATATGTATATATATCATCTAATAGCGTGCCTTTTTCCCATTCGTATGGGGTATGTAGAAATATACACACATGTATATTATATATATATATATATATATATATATATATATATATATATATATATATATATATATATACTGTATATATATATATGCATATTTGTATGTGTATGTATTTGACCTATATTAAAATCATTCTATCTCCTCTTTTTTTTTTATTAGCATAGCAAAATGTTTACCATATACATAATCGGCACTGTTCAGTTTTCCTATTAGTTATCAATTCATAAAACTGATATTTCAAGACATTTTTTCACAATAATAATAATAATAATAATTATTATTATTATTATTATTATTATTATTATTATTATTATTATTATTATTATTATTATTATTACTTGCTAAGCTAACACCCTAGTTGGAAAAGCAGGATGCTATAAACCCAGGGGCCCTAACAGGGAAAATAGTCCAGCGAGGAAAGGAAACAAGGAAAAATAAAATATTTCAAGAACAATAACAGCATCAAAATAAATATTTTCTATATAAACTATAAAAACTTTAACAAAATAAGAGGAAGAGAAATTAGATAAATAGTGTGCTCTAGTGTACCCTCAAGCAAGAGAACTCTAACCCAAGACAGTGAAAACCATGGTACAGAGGTTATGGCACTACCCAAAACTAGAGAACAATGGTTTGATTTTGGAGTGTCCTTCTCCTAGAAGAACAGCTTACCATTGCTAAAAAGTCTTTTCTACCCTTACCAAGTGGAAAATAGCCACAGAACAATTGAGTAGTTAACCCCTTGGGTGAAGAGGAATTGTTGGTGGTTTAAACTTTTCAGAGCTGTTTAATCATTTGGCAATATTCATAAAAATTGATTGTTTGCAGGAACGTCCGAATTATTACGAATTGTATATAAACATAAAAAAGTATCTCGTCTAATGTTGAAATTCATGTCACCTTTATAATACCCTTCCAACAGCTAAGAAAGAAAATAGAAAATATTTAGTCTTACACAGAATCACTAAACCTGGTATTTTTCTTTTCTTTTTTTTTTTTCTTCCAATAATACCCATCTTTCTAATACATTGCCAGTTAAGCTTGTTAGTAGTAAGCAAAAAAAAACATGAATTACGACCTGATCTTAATCGCACGCAGCAACATTATTTACACCCAGAATGTTTATAAATCTCGATCCAACACGTCAAGTATTTCATGATCAATTTAACACTTATTTGATTCTTCTCGCAACATTAATTACAAAGTCTGGGTGGGATTAGACCGAGAAATTATTTTATGTTTTCGAATCATTAAGATCAGAGTTAATGATGATTGGTTTAAAGGTTCTAAATTTATATTGGCGAGACGTGTTAGATTTGTCAAAATAACATTGCTGATAATTTTATTTTCATTATTTTGTTTTGAGCTTGCACTATTTCTCGTCTCTATCTAATATGAATTTGACATTTTAAAGTTTTGATTAAATTTTTAAGCTTTTTTCCTCTCGATATCTCATAACGATGCCTTTTTCACAAAAGAAAAGAGTATCTCTCTCTCTCTCTCTCTCTCTCTCTCTCTCTCTCTCTCTCTCTCTCTCTCTCTCTCTCTCTCTCTCTCTCTCTCTGTAAAATGTAAAGCTCTTACTTTAAAATCATAAACTAAATTCGCTCTGGAAGTGTCATTGGGTATCATCATCACCATCATTATTATTGTTGCTGCTGTTATTTATTATTATCTGATATTTAAGTAGTTTTAGGTAGAAGCTTACACCCTTAGCCATCGTTCCGATCTCATAAGCTCGGGGGATGATTCAATAAACATTACGTGACGTATTTCGTGTTATTTCTTCATTACTAACTCATGATTATTATTAATACCATCCTCTGGGCCCTTTTGGCACAAAAATCCTTCGGTAGTGAAGACTACAGAATATAGTCTTGATTTATTTTTCCACAGTTTCACAAGCCGAACTATGTACCAAATTAGCAGTTTCTCTCTACTTTGGTACCTTATCTCATTACGCTGTGGTAGATCGAGTGTACCCTTTTTCATTGTCTAAATAAGGTTTTATTCAATACTAAGAGTACCATGATAATGGTTTAGGATAAGTAGTAGTCAACAAGTTATGCTTTTATGTGTGAAATGTTTTCCTCGATTTGCATTAACTATCTTGAACAGTCAGTAGCTCCACAGTCAGTTTTTTTTATTACATTATGAAAACATTGTGATAGCATACAAATGGAGTTTGCTCGAGTTTCTGCATAAATCTTAAACCAATAATTCACGTTAGGAAACTACCCGGTTGAAAAGTCACAGCTCGTTAAGTCAAATGGCTGCTTCATCCAAACAAATATATGATGGAAGCATCCGTCAAGGCTCCCTGCTATGGCCTATTATATTTAATCTTTTTCTAAATGATCCACAGCATATCTTACTCTCAGGCACTGGGGTAAAGTTTCTATATGTGCATGATATAAGCAATCAGGAAAAACTGTAGTTAACACGTTTCTTCTGAAAAGTAGAAATGAATAACGACAGACATGAAATATTAAAAGTTTCGAAGTGAATGTAATAATAGACGACTTCGTCTACCAACTATATATATATATATATATATATATATATATATATATATATATATATATATATATATATATACATATACATATATATATATGTATGTATATATATCCTTATATATTAAGGAGCAAGTGTCGCATATATATATATATATATATATATATATATATCCTTATATATTAAGGAGCAAGTGTCGCATATATATATATATATATATATATATATATATATGTATATATATATGTATATATATATGTATATATATATATATATATATATATATATATATATATATATATAAAATCACACACATTCTGTATATTTCACTCTTACTTCCACAAATTGCCGAACCAGCGGGTTGTAGTTAGGTAATGGGAAGGGGATGTGAATGGTGGAATCCGAGTGTGTGCATCACTGTCTGAATATTTAGACGTCATTATTGACGGCTCGGGTACACAAGTGTGTGTGTGTATATATGCATATATATATATATATATATATATATATATATATATATATATGTGTGTATATATATATATATATATATATATATATATATATATATATATATATATATATATATATACATTTTCCATGTATATCATTTTAGTACTTACTGTACAATTTAATAATTGCTTTTCTGTGGAGCTTTTCTCTAGAAATCTTTTGGTCAAAGATTTAGTCCTTGAATATTAATAGATATATTCAAAACCTGTACACAATAATGAAGATTTACAATATTAACTCCGACCAACGTCTTTGACAAAGACCATGTTTATTAGGATCTGGTAGGAAAAATAATCTCTCTCTCTCTCTCTCTCTCTCTCTCTCTCTCTCTCTCTCTCTCTCTCTCTCTCTCTCTCTCTCTCTCTCTCCTATATTGACTTATTACATCAACTCTTTTATTAACTTATTACATCAACTCCTTTACTCAGAGATAAAAACATGACCATGTACAGCCAAACAGACCACCCGGGTGAGAAGGTAATAGAACTAGTTATACCAATGTATCACTGCTCATTAATTCGCCTGTGCTGTATTCTAATCTCCTGATTGTTCTTGCTATTCGTCTTGACTCTTTACTGGCTTGGGCAAAAGTATTGAATAGATAATAGTTTGAATGTAGAAGGTTGAATATGGTGTTAATGAAATATGGAAAAACCATTAAAATGTATTTTTTTTCACTGTAATTATTTGAATCTAGTGCTTGTATCTATTTGACTATAAAGGATATATGATTTCGTACGTAATGCGATAATTGTTCAAGATGATATTTCCCAGCCACCACTGACTTACCTCAAGACGCCAAAACTCTAAACTTTTGATGGTTGAATGTGAATATTTCATTATAACTCAAGAAGATAAAAACCTTTACGGAATCGAATATCTTGTCTCATGGTGTTAATAGGGTCGAAAGATTTATCTCATCTGTGCTTATAACCAAAAATACATACATACATATACCAAAGGCACTTCCCCCAATTTTGGGGGGTAGCCGACAACAACAAGAAACAAAACAAAAAGGGGACCTCTACTCTCTACGTTCCTCCAGCCTAACCAGGGACTCAGCCGAGTTCAGCTGGTACTGCTAGGGTGCCACAGCCCAACCTCCCACATTTCCACCACAGATGAAGCTTCATACTGCTGAGTCCCCTACTGCTGCTACCTCCGCGGTCATCTAAGGCACCGGAGGAAGCAGCAGGGCCTACCGGAACTGCGTCACAATCGCTCGCCATTCATTCCTATTTCTAGCACGCTCTCTTGCCTCTCTCACATCTATCCTCCTATCACCCAGAGCTTTCTTCACACCATCCATCCACCCAAACCTTGGCCTTCCTCTTGTACTTCTCCCATCAACTCTTGCATTCATCACCTTCTTTAGCAGACAGCTATTTTCCATTCTCTCAACATGGCCAAACCACCTCAACACATTCATATCCACTCTAGCCGCTAACTCATTTCTTACACCCGTTCTCACCCTCACCACTTCGTTCCTAACCCTATCTACTCGAGATACACCAGCCATACTCCTCAGACACTTCATCTCAAACACATTCAATTTCTGTCTCTCCATCACTTTCATTCCCCACAACTCCGATCCATACATCACAGTTGGTACAATCACTTTCTCATATAGAACTCTCTTTACATTCATGCCCAATCCTCTATTTTTTACTACTCCCTTAACTGCCCCCAACACTTTGCAACCTTCATTCACTCTCTGACGTACATCTGCTTCCACTCCACCATTTGCTGCAACAACAGACCCCAAGTACTTAAACTGATCCACCTCCTCAAGTAACTCTCCATTCAACATGACATTCAACCTTGCACCACCTTCCCTTCTCGTACATCTCATAACCTTACTCTTACCCACATTAACTCTCAACTTCCTTCTCTCACACACCCTTCCAAATTCTGTCACTAGTCGGTCAAGCTTCTCTTCTGTGTCTGCTACCAGTACAGTATCATCCGCAAACAACAACTGATTTACCTCCCATTCATGATCATTCTCGCCTACCAGTTTTAATCCTCGTCCAAGCACTCTAGCATTCACCTCTCCCACCACTCCATCAACATACAAGTTAAACAACCACGGCGACATCACACATCCCTGTCTCAGCCCCACTCTCACCGGAAACCAATCGCTCACCTCATTTCCTATTCTAACACATGCTTTACTACCTGTGTAGAAACTTTTCACTGCTTGCAACAACCTTCCACCAACTCCATATAACCTCATCACATTCCACATTGCTTCCCTATCAACTCTATCATATGCTTTCTCCAGATCCATAAACGCAACATACACCTCCTTACCTTTTGCTAAATATTTCTCGCATATCTGCCTAACTGTAAAAATCTGATTCATACAACCCCTACCTCTTCTAAAACCACCCTGTACTTCCAAGATTGCATTTTCTGTTTTATCCTTAATCCTATTAATCAGTATTCTACCATACACTTTTCCAACTACACTCAACAAACTAATACCTCTTGAATTACAACACTCATGCACATCTCCCTTACCCTTATATAGTGGTACAATACATGCACAGACCCAATCTACTGGTACCATTGACAACACAAAACACACATCAAACAATCTCACCAACCATTCAAGTACAGTCACACCCCCTTCCTTCAACATCTCAGCTTTCACACCATCCATACCCGATGCTTTTCCTACTCTCGTTTCATCTAGTGCTCTCCTCACTTCCTCTATTGTAATCTCTCTCTCATTCTCATCTCCCATCACTGGCACCTCAACACCTGGAACCGCAATTATATCTGCCTCCCTATCATCCTCAACATTCAGCAAACTTTCAAAATATTCCGCCCACCTTTTCCTTACCTCCTCTCCTTTTAACAACCTTCCATTTCCATCTTTCACTGTCTCTTCAATTCTTCCGCCGGCCTTCCTTACTCTCTTCACTTCTTTCCAAAACTTCTTCTTATTCTCTTCATATGACTGACCCAGTCCCTGACCCCACCTCAGGTCAGCTGCCCTCTTTGCCTCACGTACCTTGCGCTTTACTTCCACCTTTTTCTCTCTATATTTTTCATACTTCTCTATACTATTACTCTGCAGCCATTCTTCAAAAGCCCTCTTTTTCTCTCCCACTTTTACCTTCACTCCTTCATTCCACCATTCACTGCCCTTCCTCATGCTGCCTCCAACAACCTTCTTGCCACATACATCACTTGCAATCCCAACAAAATTTTCTTTTGCTAACTTCCACTCCTCCTCTAAATTACCAGTTTCTCTTACTCTCACCTCGTCATATGCCATTTTTAACCTTTCCTGATATTTACTTTTTACCCCCGGTTTTATTAGCTCTTCAACCCTCACTAGCTCCCTTTTACATCCACCTACTCTATTCCCCCACTCTTTTGCTACAGCCAATTTTCCTTCCACCAAAAAATGATCAGACATACCGTTAGCCATACCCCTAAACACGTGCACGTCTTTCAATCTTCCAAACATTCTTTTTGTTATCAACACATAATCCATTAATGCCCTTTCTACTACTCTTCCATTTGCCACTCTTACCCATGTATACTTATTCTTATCTTTCTTTTTAAAAAAGCTAGCACTTATTACCATCTCTTGTTCAACACACATATCTACCAGTCTCTCACCACTCTCATTTTCACCTGGTACGCCATATTTCCCAATGACACCTTCTACCTCTCCAGCACCCACTCTAGCATTTAAGTCACCCATAACAACCACATAATTCCTTCTACCCAGTCCTTCTACACACCTAGTTAATTCACTCCAGAACTCATTCCGCTCTTCTTCACTTTTCTCACTACCTGGCCCATACGCACTGACAAACGCCCAACATTCCCTACCCAACCTAACCCTTACCCACATTAACCTAGATGATTTCTCCTTCCATTCCACTACTTTACCTGTCATCCATTCACTCAACAATAAAGCCACACCCTCTCTCGCTCTTCCCCTTTCAATCCCAGACACTCTACCAGACATTTCACCAAACATCACTTCACCCTTTCCTTTCATCTTTGTCTCACACAAGGCCAATACATCCATCCTTCTACTTCTAAACATACTTCCAATCTCACATCTTTTACTCTCTATCGTACTACATCCACGCACATTCAAACACCCCAAAACTAGAGTGCGGGGAGCAGTCACTCTCCCCCCAGCTCCATCTCTTTGTTGCTGTCTCACAGGATACTTTTACAGGAGAGAGGGTTCCCAGCCCCCTCGTCCCGTCCCTTTTAGTCGCCTCTTACGACACGCAGGGATAACGTTGGCGCTATTCTAATTTTTATATGCCCCCGCGGCCACAGGGGGCCCGCGGCCAAAAATAGTCCAGCAAAACCCTGCCCGGGGTTCGCTGCGAGGTATTAATTTTTTTGAAAGTGGTTTTAGGTCATTCTCCGACTAGATATCACATTTCGACCTGCTGGCCCTTGCTCAGCCTTGAACATTTTTCGTAATAGGGGTCTTTCTATGTAAACATACACCAATATACTATTTTTTCTACTATAAACTTTTTCATAGTTTTTTTGGGCAACTTATTATAATTTTAACTGCATAATACTAACTCATGTTTTTACTTTACATAGCCATAGAATATTTTAAACCAATAGAAGCTTGTTATAAAGATATCCTGGTACACAATCAAATTATTCATCGACTTTTTATTCCTCGTCAGAATGTTCTTTACCAGAATGTTCAACAGGCACTAGCTTTGTTTGTTCCTTGCTGCAGAGAAAACTTCCTTGACAGTGACAATGTACTATACAAGCAAGATGGCTGAGACTGACCCACACACATTTGTAATGCATGGTTTTTCTGGCGCACATTAACAGCAGACTACCTTCATGCTGAAATCTGGTGTTGCTTATTGTGTTCCTGGGAATGTAATAGGCTTCAGGGACTTCGTTTCCTCAACCCTATCCCAACCATTCTCAGTGGGATCTGCACATGGGGGTTCTTGAACTTTCCTCCAAATGGCACAGTGGAGGTGGGCTCTCTTTACATTTTCCTGAGGGCCTCTGATGGGGGCAGATAGTAAATTTTGGCATTTTATTTGCAGTTTTCCTCCCTGTCCTTGATATGCATGCTTGGACTCTGACATCAGTCATAGAATTCACTGTATCAATATCATAAAAAGCTGACATGAACTTCGTAGCTTGGTTAACAATAGCTTTCAGATCACCAGCTAAATTATCGAGTAGACTAAGGCTGCACTTGCCATTTTTAGTAGCTTTCCACATTTTCAGGTTACCTATGCCGTGGTGCACTGGAACCTGGTCGTATCCACTCAGAGCATGAGCTAGTAAGAGGTCAATTCATAATTCCAAGTATGTTTACCGTTGCTCTTATAGCAATTATTGGTCTTTGAGATTTTGTACGAAGTAATGTCATGGGAATAGTGAGAGATTGGCTGTATTAGTGATATAGCAATATGAAGTAGACATAAGTGTCATCTGCAACAAGACCAACATTCTTTCCCTCTTCAGTTGTTGCATAGATGGCTTGTGCAACTACTGTCAAATCTGCCTTCTCATGGGTGTTTTTTAGGTCATGTCTTAAAGTGATAATGTCTTGTGAAATCTCAGTAGGGGCACGGTTCTGTCCAGTTATACCAGTTTGCTTTGGCATCCTTCAACAAATGAGGTGTATTCACAAGTGTCTCGACAAAGATATGAATAAGCTGGCTCTTATGTTGTGGTATGTTGTGAAGCTGGTTCTGATGGGAAATGAAGACTTTGAAGAAAGCTGGAACACCTTGTAGCTACTAGTTCCTCAAGTCATGCGGGCATAACACTTTGTGCTGAATTCAATGTACCTGTCAAACTCAAGGTATGCATCTCCAATTATAAGTCTTCGCTGCAAATATTACTTGAAAGGACTCCACATAGTCATTGACTAGAGGTTTATTAGCTATACTAGATGTGAGCAATGTGACAACTGAGAGGACTGCAGAGCCATCCAGAACAGTGCAGTGAATCTGGTCACTATTACTCATTTAAACCTCAACCCTCGTATGCTTCTTAACTCCACCAGATACAGAAAACAAGATCTCTGCTAACACAGTGTCTGCCATTCGACTTCCTGAAGCACCATTTAAGTTCATAAGTGTGTGCATTCCTCCAAGGCAGACAAAATACTTCTGCAGCTGGAAGGTTTTAGGCAGTGCCCACTGAATCTGTGTAGTGTAGTTATAAAGCTGCTGATCAACTGTGAATGAAGGAGGTGTCTGGTCAATTTCTTCAGTTAGTTGCTTGATCTTCAACATCGATGTTAACAAGTTAACAATGTGTCATATTGTGCTGGAGGCATGTCACTGAGAGGAAAGTGAATAGCCTTTGCCCTTGGCTTTGACAACTGATCCTCTTCCCTAGAGTTTTTAGTGTTGTAACCATTATATTGGTATTAGGCACCATGGCCAATGTCTTCTTTTATGTCATTCTAGGTAAGAGGTCATTTTGGGAGGCTATCTCCTGGTTACTATTGTCACCAACTCCCTTCACTAATTCATTTATATCTCTTACCATCCCAGTTAGATCCATGTCAGCTGTTGCAGCAGGAACAACTGAATTTTTAGATCTGAGAAGTTCACCATAGGAACCAGTTACACCAAAATCATGAAAGGCCTTCACCTGTTCCTTTGCATGCCTGAGTAAAACAGCTAGGGTAATTTTTAGAGGAGTAGCCAAATTTTTATTATGGGTATGTTCATGTTCTGAATCATTAGTGCAGGCAGGGAGCCATGTAGTCACTTACTTATTTATGACAAAAGGTCATTAAGGGAATCCCTTTGGAACTTTGAAGAAATATCCATGTGGATGTGGATGTAATAATACCCTCTGTCAATCTCAATGTCTTATATCTGTAAAAAGTTCCTTAGCCACTTTCTCAACTGCCTTGTCAATGTCATGATTATCATCAGACATCATATGTATCATTTTTGCTGCATTAGATTTGAAAACTAGTATTGCTGCTATTCCTGGGAAGATTAATTATGATTAATTCTCTTTTAAAGTAATTTACTGTTTTACCAACTCTCGGTGAGAAAGAATTGCTCCACCTGCATCTCTGTATTCCCTGAATATGTCGGTTGCGTTACATATGTTTGACCTATTTCTGTCAAGGAATGTGATAAAAGAATGACATGCTGTGTCTAATGATTCTGTGCTGATTAGTGTCTTTCTGTGTCATATATTTTACCATAAAAAAGACAGTGCTCTTTTAGGCTCACTACTAGAACAACACGGTAATCCTTGACCTTTGTCGCCCAAAGTTTTCTGAATTGTCTTCGGATGTCAGTATTTATTCACACATTTGTGGTGAACATGGAGTGTTAAGTTCTTGTTAGACTGTTGTTGATCTTCCAATTCATTGTGCAAACCGTCACCATACTGTTTGCAAGCTTTGATTATTCTTCCCACTGATGCTTCTGAAGGAGGGTCTTTCTTGTTGCATCCGTACAATACAGCTTCCCAAAGAAACAAGTCTTCTCCATTTCTGTCATCACATGCAAGAAAAAATATAAGTTGTTAGTTTTGAAGTTACGTTAACAAGATCCATCATTTCCCATGACTGGACAGCGACAAAAATAATAAAAATAGTCCAAGACAAAGGAGTAAAATATTTTCTGTTCGAGAGGTATAATCGCATATAGTGATTCCTGTACTAAAATTTGGCTCAAAGCTGATAGATGCCCAGCAGGTGCAGTAATTAAAGTTGGGTGCATAGGCAACATTTTGGGTCTATAAGAAATGCTTAATACTCACAAGCAAGGATAAACATAAAAAGACCCATCGGCTGCCGGTCTAAAAAAGGTCTTTGCGTCGTCCCTTTACCTCTTAACTGCAACCACCTTTAGCCTTCCACTTTATCTCTGTTCCTGTTTCTTAATTGACTTTAGTGTGCATATGTGGTTTTCCCCCACTTGCACATTAGTGCTCACCGTCATCCCCGACCACAGTGTTCAATCATATGGCCCAAAGTCCATGAATCTGTCAATCAAAAGGGGAATCCCCTAGTGTATCTTAAATTTCTTGTCACTTGTACTTGTTTCTCATATTTTAAAATTATGTGGAAGGAAGCCTACTTGAGATTTTGTTCAACTCTTGACGTTTCTATAGTGGAAGTTACAAGTCCTCATAAGGTTTAACTTCATCCTCTTATTTCCTCTGTTCTCTTGCTTAATTAGTCTTCATAATATTGAAATACGATTTTAGTCTGATTTTGACTTGTGTTTACTGTAAATAGCTATGATATATGTCTGTTTTTTTTTTTTTTAAATCATTTGCCTTTGCAATAAGATCCACCCACTGCTACGTCACGACCATCTCCTGGAGCTGATTGGTTGGCAATAATTTCACATTATGGGCCAATTTGTATCTTCTTTTCCTATCACTAATTTTAGCAATGGTTTACCGTACCTTCTTTCCTTATCCCTAATTTTAGCAAAGGTTGTTTACCAAGTTGAAATGGACGTTTTGATGACTACCCCCCAGAAAACACTATTCTATGAAATAAATAGATAAATTATATATATATATATATATATATATATATATATATATATATATATATATATATATTTATATATATATACATTATATATATATATACATATATATATATATATATATATATATATATATATATATATGTATATATATATATATATATATATATATATATATATATATATGTATATATTAAACCTAGAAATGACAAAAACAAAGATAAATATGTATCATGAAATGAGAGTTGAACTTCCTGCGGAGTGATTTCGTTGATCGGATGCTATTGATCTCGTTGGTTACTATAAGCTTGCGTTTGATTATGTGCTTTTTGGATATAGCATTATGATATTTACCATTTTATGTTGCCTTCTCTATTAAAACACGAAAGACTATCTCAGGGGTTATCTGACTATATTTCCTGCTAATTTCAAAAAGTGTTTTTCCAATGCCTTCATGAAATGATTAATTGAAGTCGCCGTCATATTTGGTGTGAAGACAAGCATTTTTTTTTTTTTGTCCAGGTTATAGCCTTTGGAATTTAGATATAGACCTACATTGTTTGGATTTTTTTTTTATTGTTATTCATGTTGTTATTGTTTCGGTTATTAATATGGTTATTTTTGTTGACCCAGCTCTTGTTGGGCATCAATCACACTATGCGTTTTTTCCGCTGCCGCAAGCGGTGTGGATCCGCCTTTTTCAGTCGACTAGATTATATTGACCTTTTCACACTAGAGCGGAGAAGATTTTTCTCCGCAGCGGCACCACCTTGCATGAGTGGTGCCCCACTGGCTTTGCGCGGATCAGCTCCGATGACGGTGACAAGTTGGCTACTATGTTCAATACTAGGCTTCGCACCGCCCGATTTTTTTTCCGCCTCTTATTCGGCGTGCAGTAGTAGGCCACGCAGTCCTTCTGATTGAAAGGCACACGCACATGGAACAAAGTCTTGACATTTTGTTACTTATTTCTTTAGTAGAAATGAAACCAGTGTTATGGGACTAAAAGTCTCAAAGAATACAAATGTCGGAGTTATGTTACATCGAATTGGAGAGAAGTTTGCGGTGGATTAAGGGAGGATTTTTAGAGAGTGAATGAATTTGCACTATTTTATTCATTTTTTAATATACAAACATAAATATAATACCACTTATGGAAAATTAGTTTTTGCAAAGATATTTAGGAAATTTTATAATTAAGACACAAATCTAGTGATAATGACATTCATTATTGAAATACATAGATCCCACATTCCTATTTAAGAATATTGTCAACTCAAAGCTCCCTCTTCACTTATGAAAAATCAGCAAATGTATTTTTGATATAATTTGCATGCGGCGACGGCTATATCGGCGGTTTTCGTTCGCAGACCGCCTCGTGATAGTGTGAAAGAAACGCACGGTTCGTGTTGTTGGCTTGGTTGTTATAGTTGTTGTTTTGATAGTTGGGATGGTTTTGTTACTAATGTTGTTTTCTCAAGGTATTCATCAGACGATGATCTAACAATGTGGAATAAGCATAGGACTATGTTTATTCATAAATCACTACCATTAACATTACATGGTAACCTGCTTACTGTTGTTGATTGATATTTAGCATATTTTGTAACATGAATGTGACTCCTATGTTCTAATACAAACTGTACTATCTATGCTAGAATACTCAGTTTTGTTTTTATATTTTTTTCTTTTGAACAGGTTAACATAGGTCTCGTATTATAATTTAAATAAGACTGATGTATTTTAGCGTCGTTACTGATAAGATATTTTATGTTTTTTATTCAATTTTATTTGTCATTCCCCTATTTTCTTTCCTCGTTGGACTACTTTCCCTGTTGGAGCCCTTTGGCTTGTAACATTCTACTTTTCCAGGCAGGGTTGTAGGTGGGCTAGTAATGACGATAAAAATAATCTAGGAGAAAATACCAGTTGATAAAAGAAATTGATGTCTAGGCCCATGAATCTATTATTCCTTCAACTTTTAAGGATTTTATATGTTGGACTAGTATCCTGTTATTAAGTCAAAATGTGAGAATTTGATGTGTAAGTCTAAGCTCACCGTGATATTAATGTTTGATGTATTCTAGAAGGGATTCGATTATGTAGGCCTCTAAGTATTAAAAAAAAAGAAATAGCAATAAGGGTTTATTTAGGACTTTTCTTGATTAAAAAAGGGAAAGTGCATCATCTCAGTAACTGCAGATCTTTAGAATGGCAGTTGAATTAATTGCATTTTTAACAACTCTGGCTGCAGAAAATGTGTTATTTCATACACAGAGAGATCATCATGCCACAGAGGCAATTCTGTACTGATAAACATTAGCAGTATTTAGTACCTTTTGGAAGAGTTAGACGTGTGACGTCATTCTCCTATTAAGAGTTAAACAATCACAGGGGAAGTTCGTATGCAGTGGGCGGAATTACACTTAAAAGCTGCATAAATTGTGATGGAACAAGCTGGTGTGCTGCTCTGGATTTATGAGCAGCAAAAGAAAGTATGGCCTTCAACGGAAATCTCTCCAAGTGAGATTTAGGGTATATTTGTGATAATGAGTACCTTGGGTATTTCATTAGAAATCGTTTTTCTTTTTCAAAGGAATTCATATTTTCTAGCACTCTAGTTTTTAAAGAAAATAAGTCATTCTAAGCTAGATTATATATCTTGCGAATGTGTAATGGAGTTATTTGCATAGTTTTAATGGGTTCTAGGACATTTGCGTACTGGACGTTTGCGTCCCGGACAGTTGTGTCCCGGACAATTGCGTCCCCGGAAAATTGCGTCCTCGGACATATGAGTCCCGGACATTTGCGTACCTGTATGTGTGTTTTACTGATTCTATAAAGCTTTTTATCTTTACCTTTACTCTATACTTTTACACAGTAATTTTATTTATACCTTTATCCACACTGAATATGCATATGTTTTAATGGCATCAAATAATTTGGATTCTTACTTTATGCTTGACAGTAATTATACCTTTAGCCACATTGGACACAAAAGGACATATATATATATATATATATACATATATATATATATATATATATATATATATATATATATTATATATATATATATTTATATATAGACATCAATATTTCATTTGCACGTTTTATCATCTTTAAAACTTTATAAAATTGAAAATTTTTATACATATGTATACACCATGAATTTTCTATCAACCTAAAAAAATTAGGTCATATTTTTTTAATAATGACTTAGGATGGCTACTTTTAAGCTCATACCTAAAAGGTATGCATGTTAGGTGCAACTCACGTAAGAAAGAAAATTTGTTCTCGGAATTGTACTGATCAATGAATGACTGTAGGCGAATAGTGACCATCTTATTTCTCGTTAGAAAAAAATCCAGAAATTAATGAAATTATACAATATATTACACAAGTAAAAAAAAAATTAGCTTAGCAACTCGCCACTATGTAACCGAAGTAAATCAAAAAGAAAACTAAGGTTGAACTTCCTTGAACTAAATGTCTCTTCTGCTTCTACAGAAATCAGGATTTGTTTTCAAAAGGTCTACGTAAACACAAAAGTAAAATAATAGTTAAGTACAGTAATTTTCAGTTCTGTACTTCAGTGGTTTTATGCCGTGTATACAGTAATTAGTAGTTCTGTAATTGACCGATAACGTACATACATACATACATACTTACATACTTACTTACATACATATATACATGTATACAGACATACAGATTATCAGCGAGTCACTTCCGTATCTTTTAACAAATATTACCTGGTCACTAAAAACAAGTACAGGTACGCAAATTGCCAGGACGAAAAAGTCCGGGGACGCAATTACCCGGGACACAACTGTCCGGGACGCAAATGTCCAGTACGCAATTGTCCTACCACCGTTTTAATGTGTGTGATTTAAAAAAAAAATGTGGAGAAAAAAAACCTACTGAGGAAATTTATCAAGTCACAA
>NC_090726.1:160667283-160674783 GCF_036898095.1 Palaemon carinicauda
CCTTGTTTGTCTCGCATAAGATTATGTTGAGAGCATTATGTGGGATGTATTTATTTTTTACCTGTCGCCATTATTCATCCTTAGAGCATTTTAGCAAATTGGGGAAAATTTTGGTTTTCAATTGCGTTAGACTTCATAACAGAAATGATTGACACAAATTTAGAAACCTTTTGATTAGTCATCTCTCTCACTAGACCGTCTTTATTTGACGTTTAAGGACAGGTTTGACGTTATTAGGAGAGTCTTTGTCATCGTAAATGCATGTCGATTCCGGCGAAAGATAAGTTATCGTCATTTTGTGGTCACTCAGCAGGTTTTAAACCCAAGAGCTTAACATATTTCTCCGTTTGTTCACGTTCACAGATACTTTTTATAGGTATACTGTCAAGAATCTTGTAGTCACATTCACCAGATCCAATTGTTAGATAGACACAATTATTTAAGTTCTACCTTTTTCGCACTTTTCATATACATTCCCTTGCAAGCTTTGAATCCTAATTGAAAATGAATGAAGGAATTTATTTACGAATGATGGATTTTTAACATGTATTGTAATGAAATCAAGAGTGAGGTTGCGGTACACACTGTTTGTAGGAAAAAAATAAATTGCTGATGAACCTTCATAGCAGATGTATGTGGTAGCTCATGGTATGAAAGTATAGTAGGGCGAGGCAATTTTGGACACCTTTTTAGTAACCTTTGTACAAAATCTATATTAATAATTTATGACCAAATAGCAAACATGTTTTCAAGAGAAGGATGTCTCATCTACAGAAATGGCTTGTTTCATAATCATCAAAGAATTAGAAATTCTCGTATTACAGTAATAAAAAAAATATCTCAGAGGCGAGGCAATTTTGGACAGTGAGGCAATTTTGGACAGAGAGGCAATTTTGGACACCTCTGTATCTCCGTTAAGCGCCAACGCTCAGTTGGGAAAACTGTGACAATTTGTGGCCCCTATCAATATAAATATGCTAGAAAAAAGTTAGACTTAAATAAATTTTTGTGTCCGTAATCCAAGATTCTCCAATTTTGCCTCGCCAAGAAAAAAGTGAGAAGTATACCTGTCCAATTTTGCCTGACCATGGTTTTGAAATCTGTCCAATTTTGCCTTACTATATGAATATGTAAATCAAACTTTGTATTCGAACACACAAATATACTTTTATGTATAAATATGCATATATGTAATCATAAAAATTCAAAATAAGACATAAGGGGTGCAGTAAAAGGGGTGTCTGCCCAAGGTGACACCCTAAAATTGAGTGACAACTTGAGAGTTACATAAAAAAAAAAAAAGTTTCTTTTTAGCTCGATGGTTACGATATGATTTTCAAAAAGTTATTTAATACTGGCGACACTCTTAAAGCTGTTGACACTCAGGGGGTGAAACCTTCGAAAAGATTGACCAAAACATGGTAACATCCTCGAGAGAGGTGTCAACCCAAATGCTAGAAATATCTAAAAAAAAAAATAAAACTCTACTATATACATTGTTCCTATAATGATTCACATATCCAAATGAAAATTTCAGGAATTGAAATAGAATATATTTTCACTGTTCCTGCTAATTTCCATGTTGATAACTGTCATATTGCCTTTTTGATATGGTGTTAAATGGAGCAACATTAGAGTGAACAGCATGATAGATACACCAAGGAGGGGCAAAGCTGATCCCATAAACAATATTCGTCCTAAGTTATACCTATCAATTTTTTCTTATCATTGTTACCTCATACTATGAACGAGCCATCAAAGAGATACTTTTACCTACAAAAGAAAGGGATAGAATCGAAGATTTAAGAAAAAAAGATGAAATGAAGAAAAATAAA
Organism: Palaemon carinicauda; assembly: GCF_036898095.1. NCBI lineage: Eukaryota > Metazoa > Arthropoda > Malacostraca > Decapoda > Palaemonidae > Palaemon > Palaemon carinicauda. The sequence goes on from NC_090726.1 coordinate 160,669,119, forward strand.
AGGAAAAACACAAAGAGAGATAGAAACATGACAAATCATGGAAATACAAAGCAACCAAATATCTCTCGATTCTTTAAGAAAAAATGTCTGCAAACACTAACGTAAATACAAAAAAATCTAAATTGTCCAGGTAATAAATAGTGATAATTGAACTGCTAGGATAGTCCCGATAGTAAATGATAAGGATTTATTTATACCTAAAATAAAAGAAATAAAAAAGAAATTCAAATTATTTTGGAAGATATTGATAAGGATCGTCCATTATTTTGCATTGGTAGAGCAACAAAAGAGTTTTTAGAGGAAGAAGGAGGCTAAGTGACTCGCCTTGAGCTAGATGCTTGAAGCCACTGCCCACATATCATCATCGTCATCTCCCACGCCTATAGACGCAAAGGGCCTCTATTAGATTTCGCTAGTCGTCTCTATCTTGACCTTTTAATTCAATACTTCTCCAATCACAATATCCTACTACATGCTTTATATTTCTGAGTCTTCCAACTCTTCTAGTGCCTTGTGGAGGCCAGTTTAAAGTTTGGTGAACTAATCTCTCTTAGGGAGAACAAAGAGCATCCCCAAACCGTCTCCATCTACCCCTCACCATGATCTCATCCACATGTGGCGCTCGAGTAATCTCTCTTAGTTTCATTTCTAATCCTATCCTGTCATTTAACACCCAATATTCTTTTGAGGGCTCTGTTCTCAAATCTACAAAATGAGTTTCATTAATATACCAAGATTCACGACCATACAGTAACACCGATCTCACTAAACTGATATATAGCCTGATTATTATATGTAATTTTAGGCGACATGATTTCCAAATTTGACTTAACCTAGCTATCCTCTGATTTTTTTTTTCAATCATTCATTAAACTCAAATTCTAAAGCTCCTATATTAGATATCAAAGTTCCTAAATATTTAAATAATTCTACTTCATTAATCCTTTATCCTTCCAAAGATATTTCATCTTCCATTGCATATTCCGTTCTCATCATGTCTTTCTTCTATTTATCTCGAGCCCAACCTCTCGTGATTTTTCATGCATTCTGGTAAGCAAGCTTTCCAATCCCTGCGGTGTTCTGCAAATTAGGACAGCGTCATCAGCATAATCTAGGTCTCCTAATTTTGTTACCAATCCAGTCCAATCCTTTTCCACCATCCCCAACCGATCTATGCGTTACAAAATCTGTGAGGAGGATAAACAACATAGGTAACAACACATTCCCTCAGAGTACTCCACTTTTCACTGGAAATTCGTTTGATAAGACGCCACTAACATTAACTTTGCATTTGCTATGCTTATGAACAGACAATTGAATTTACATATTTTCGAGGAACTCCATAATGTCGCAGGACTCTCCACAAAATTTGCTAGAGCACATAATCAAAAGCTTTTTTATAGCCCACATATACCATCAAAAGTGGAATTCTATATTCTACATATTGCTGTACCACATGCATTAAATGAAAATTTGGTCAGCACAACTTCTACCTTCTCTAAATGCTGCTTGTTCATCTCTCAACTTTTCATCAATCTTTCTCTCTAGTCTCTTTAGAATGAGCATTCTATATATTTTCATGACAGCTTACGTAAGTGTGATGCCTCTGTAATGATTGCAATCAGTCAGATCTTTTTTTTTGTCATTTTCACCAGCACTCCTAGCTCCCATACATAAGCCTTTGCCTCTTCACGCCGCATTCTACAAAATAATGTTGTAGGTAATCTGGGAGTCACTTCATTTTCAGGCAATATCATCTCAGCAGTTATTCCTTTGTATCCAGGGGCTTTCCATCATTTGAGTTTTTTTTTAAGAATAGCTTCGACTTCACACACCTAATTCATTCATGGGCACATCAAGGTCTTCATCAGTTTCAGGTATATCAACCAAATTATTCCCTTCATATTTCCTATTCATGACCTCACTAAACAGTTCAATCCAACGTTACTTTTCTTCATGTTCTTTTGTTATAACAGATCCATCTTTCTTTTTGATGGGTATATGCTTCTTTTTTCCCGTAGAGATATCATTAATAATTCCAAGAGCAATTCCTACAACAAAGCCACTCCCTGAATTCATAGCTTTGTCAGCCTCATCTGCTTTCCTGTGTAAATATTCTCTCCAATCATTCCTGATATTTCTTTTGACTTCACTATCAATTCTGAAATACTTGGCATGTTCTGCCTTGTAATTTTCATTACTTCCTCGAAATCTTTAAGAAATCAATTTCTGTCTTTGTCTTCTTTTTATAGTATCCCAAGTATCATTTGATATCCATGGTTTTCTCCTTGTAAGTGCATGTCCCAAAACTTTGTCTCTTAAAGTCTCTTAAGACTGTAAATCAATTCCTACATTCAGTTACAAAGATTTCTGTGCTCATCCTCTAGAAGCTTAGTTGTATCAAACTTAGGTATTCTATCTACATTTCTGTTGGGTTCTTTCAGTTTTAATATTTGTGTGGCAATGGGGAGCTGGTGATCACTACCAATAACTGCACCTCTATAGCTTGTTACATTTCCCAGAGTCCTCCTCCTCTCTTTATCAATGGCTATGTAATTTATTTGATATTTGTAATTACCACATGGTGAAGTCCTTGTATATTTGTGGATCTCCTTGTGCTGGAAAAGAGTGCCTCCAATAACAAGATTTTTTGTTGAACAATAACTTATAAAATGTGCCCCATTTTCATTTGGAACTTCGCCAAGAACCTCAACACCCATCACATTTTTTATCCCTTGATTATTCCTTCCAACTTTACCATTGAAGTCATTAATCACAATTTTCATATCTCTCTAGGTTCTCACCTCTTATACTCTGCAGTTCTTCACAGTATTCATCTTTCCTTTCTTTAGGGGAATCATTTGATTCGCCGTGGAAGATGGAATCTTCGGGATCTTGAACCCTTCTGTGAAGCCTCTTCCCTTTTTGCCTGGCGGGCATGCTGTCATGCGTTTGCGGGGAGGGGTACGGGGGAATTTTAACCTGTCAAAAAGTTTTCATTCTTTTTGCCTCTGGCACGAGTGCGAAGAAGAGTACTGGAGCGTTGGCGCACAGGATGCTGCTGGTGCTCAGTTTCTGCTGAAGCACAGTTTTTGGTGAAGGCGCAGAAAAGCACTGACGCGCAGGAAACCAATGCGTAGGGTGAATATGCAAAAAATAATCCACACTATTTGGCCTCTATTTTCAGGTACCTTACTGTACCTCTAGCATTAGAGGCTCTTTGACCTTTTATTTTGAGGGGCCATACTTCCAACATTAGAGGATATTTAAGCTTTATTTTGAGGTGCCAACCTTTAGTATTAAGGGCTCTATGACCTCTATTTTGAGGTACTATAATCGTAGCATAATATGTTCTTTGATCTGTAATTTGAAGTGCTTTACCTCTAGCATTGGAGGCTCTTCGACCTCCATTTTGAGGCTCCTTACTTTTAGCATTAGAGGCTCTTTCACCTCTATTTTGAGGCTCCTTACTTTAAGCATTAGAGGGTTTTTTACCTCTATTTTGAGGCTCCTTACGTTTAGCATTAGAGGCTCTTTGACCTCTATTTTTGAGACTGCTCACTTTTAGCATTAGAGTTTCTCTGACCTCTATTTTGAGGCTCCTTACTTTTAGCATTAAAGGGTCTTTGGCCTCTATTTTGAGGCTCATTACTTTTAGCATTAAAAGCTTTTTGACCTCTATTTTGAGGCTCCTTACTTTAAGCATTAGAGGCTCTTTGACCTCTATTTTGAGGCTCCTTACTTTGAGCATTAGAGGGTCTTTGACCTCTTTATTTTGAGGCTCCTTACGTTTAGCATTAGAGGCTCTTTGAGCTCTATTTTGAGACTGCTCACTTCTAGCATTAGAGTCTCTTTGACCTCCATTTTGAGGCTCCTTACTTTTAGCATTAGAGGGTCTTTGATCTCCATTTTGAGGCTCCTTATGTTTAGCATTAGAGGGTCTTTGACCTCTATTTTGAGACTCCTTACATTTAGCATTAGAGGGTCTTTGACCTCTATTTCGAGGCTCATTACTTTGAGCATTAGAGGCTCTTTGACCTTTATTTTGAGACTGCTCACTTTCAGCATTAGAGTCTCTTTGACCTTTATTTTGAGGCTTATTACTTTTAGCATTAGAGGTTCTTTGACCTCTATTTTGAGGCTCCTTACTTTTAGCATTTGAGGGTCTTTGACCTCTATTTTGAGGCTCCTTACGTTTAGCATTAGAGGGTCTTTGACCTGTATGTTGAGGCTCCATACTTTTAGCATTAGAGGGTCTTTGACCTCTATTTTGAGGCTCCTTACTTTTAGCTTTAGAGTAATTTTGACCTCTGTTTTGAGGCTCCTTACTTTTAGCTTTAGAGTAACTTTGACCTCTGTTTTGAGGCTCCTTACTTTTAGCATTAGAGGGTCTTTGATCTCTATTTTGAGGCTCCTTACGTTTAGCATTAGAGGGTCTTTGACCTCTATTTTGAGGCTCCTTACTTTTAGCATTAGACGGTCTTTGACCTCTATTTTGAAGCTCCTTACTTTTAGTATTAGAGGCTCTTTGACCTCTTATTTTAAGGTTCCTTACTTTTAGCATTAGAGGCTCTTTGACCTCTATTTTGAGACTCCTTTTAGCATTAGTGGGTCTTTGGCCTCTATTTTGAGGGTCCTTACTCTTAGCATTAGAGGGTCTTTGACCTTTATTTTGAGGCTCCTTGCGTTTAGCATTAGATGGTCTTTGACCTCTGTTTTGATGTTCCTTACTTTTAGCATTAGAGGATCTTTGACCTCTATTTTGAGGCTCCTTAGGTTTAGCATTAGAGGTTCTTTGACCTCTATTTTGAGGCTCCTTACTTTTAGCATTAGAGGCCCTTTAACCTCTATTTTGAGGCTCCTTACTTTTAGCATTAGAGGCTCTTTGACCTCTAATTTGAGGCTCCATACTTATAGCATTAGAGGCTATTTGACCTCTATTTTGAGGCTCCTTACTTTTATTATTAGAGGTTCGTTGACCTCTAGTTTGGGGCTCCTTACTTTTAGCATTAGAGGGTCTTTGACCTCCATTTTAAGGCTTTTTATGTTTAGCATTAGAGGTTCTTTGACCTCTATTTTGAGGCTCCTTACTTTTAGCATTAGAGGGTCTTTGATCTCTATTTTTAGGCTCCATACTTTGAGCATTAGAGGTTCTTTGACCTCTATTTTGAGGCTTCGTACGTTTAGTATTAGAGGCTGTTTGACCTCTATTTTGAGGCTCCTTACTTTTAGCATTAGAGGCTGTTTGACCTCTATTTTGAGGCTCCTTACTTTTAGCATTAGAGGGTCTTTGACCTCTATTTTGAGGTTCCTTACTTTGAACATTAGAGGGTCTTTGACCTCTGTTTTGAGGCTCCTCACTTTTTGTATTAGAGGTTCTTCGACCTCTATTTTGAGGCTCCTTAATTTTAGCATTAGAGGGTCTTTGACCTCTATTTTGAGGCTCCTTACTTTTAACATTAGAGGCTCTTTGAGCTGTTTTGAGGCTCCTTACATTTAACATTAGAGGCTCTTTGAGCTGTTTTGAGGCTCCTTACATTTAACATTAGAGGCTCTTTGAGCTGTTTTGAGGCTCCTTACATTTAGCATTAGAGGTTCTTTGACCTCTATTTTGAGGTACTAAACTCTAGCATTAGAGTTTCTTTGACCTTTATTTTAATCCCCT
>NC_090726.1:160679783-160682283 GCF_036898095.1 Palaemon carinicauda
TATGTATCTATTCTTATACCAAAATTGTTCGTAAAGGTTTTTCTTTTCTCCCAGAAAGAAATCAGATAAAATTTGATGAACTAAAATTCCCATGAAGCTTAGTCGGGTTTACGCTTTGCTTTTATTTTTCGAACCATGAACATTTATAATGGTCCTGTGATCATGGTCCCGTCTCACAGCTTTAAAATCCGGGAAAATATACCGTGATAAAGAAAACGTAAGAATGATTATATTATCACAGAACTTTGGAACGACTCGAATCCACTTGGGAAATGACTGGTGTGACATCAGGTAAACTGCTCTGTCACTCGTGATATTTACCTTGATCATTCATGTTCAGATTAGAATTTCTATATTCTTACACTACGCAAAAGTAAATGATTTTAGTCCAACCTCGAATGACGTGCCAATCGTATTTCTGTAGATATTTTCTAGTTTTATTTTATACTATATTTCTTGCTCTAATATTTCGAAATTTTGTCCGTTGAATCTTCACTTATCTTAATTTTTTTTATTTTTTTTAATTTCTTTTTATTTATTTATTTTTTTTTTTTTTGTAGATTTTGGCTGGAGGAATATTTCAATTGTCTTGAGCCCTATTTTCTTAATTCCCCTTCTGATTTTCTGTTGCCTCTCGTGATTATTACATAGACCTTTTCTTTAATCATTCATTTTGTTTAAATATTGCTCATGTTTTTGTTCCTTAAGATATGATTTGTCTGTTTTTCCTCACGTCAAGTAACGTTAGTGTTTATGGAAAAATTCTTTCATTCATATTTTTTTTGGGGGGAGGGGAAGAAATCCTAGATTGGGTCACCACCTAATAATGGATCATGAATGAATTAGGAACTGCTGTGTCATCTTGAAATAAACTATAATTTTGTTCTTTACTGGCTATAAAAAAGAATTTGTTTCAATTCATCTTAATTTTTTAGTTTCTATTCATCGTATTGCACTACAAGTTTAAAACCATATAATTTATATCACTTATTGCTTCTCCTATTCTTGCGGATTTTGACATTTTAGTGCTGTGATAATATGCTATTCATATCATCCTTTGTAAGAGCCATGCTTAATCATTATCTATTTAGCACAAGAAGCATTGTGTAACCGAAGGGTTAAGGATTCCTAAGTTAAACTCGCTGGTCGGTGGAGAGAATAATACTGCTATATACCATCAATTCAAACATTTTAATTCTATGAATTAACTTCAGTAAGTCTGTATACAATTCATACGGAATTAGCATGTAATTGTCTATTAGCAAAGGTTAATCTGAAAGGACTTTTTTATGGATTTAAGAGAATCAACGGTTATCGACAATTGCTAACATTTTGCCATCATATCATCATCATTATCATAATTATAGTTATAATTGTCATCCTCCTCCTCATCAACGTCATCATATGTTGTTATTATTATTATTATTATTATTATTATTATTATTATTATTATTATTATTAAAGACAAGAAACGGTTTCGACTGTCAACATATCATCATTATGATAATTATTGTTATCACAATTAATATGATCATTCTCATCAAATAGAAGTAGTAGTAGTAGTAGTAGTAGTAGTTTGAGATAATCTAAAAAAACACACTGTGCTGTGTAATTCCTAATATATTAAGAGCCTAATTGCAAACCCACATCTCTCTCAATCTTAAAGAGGTCAAAGAAGGTAACCTTTAGGGCCACCTTAATATCGGGGTATTATGAGCGTGTTGTTACAGGCCACCTTTGCTGCACCCAAACTAGTTTATAAGATTATGATTATTTAGTTTATACTCGTAATTACTGCATCTACTGATGCTGAAACAGCTATAGTTAAGGTGCCCCACCCACTAACCGCCCACACTTTATTAAAAATTATTATCTTTATTCAGTATGAGGATGCATTCTTTTGGGTGAAGCCAAAAATCCATTAACTTGATAAATAATCTTCCGACGAATAAAATATCCGTTGGAAGAGAACTGAAAACATGTAAGAGAGTTTATTACTGTAAAGATAGAAAATTAAAACAAACATAATTTTAATTAGTTTGTGTAACTCAGTCAAACTACAAAAGTTAATATTTTACGTAAATGAAAAATTAGTTAACGGAAAATAAGTATTTTAAAGTAGCAGTCGAGTATTGTTTCCAGTCAACTCTCAATAAATGATTAGTTTAAAGCAACATTATGGCTTCTAAACTTATGGTATTGAACAGTTTGGCATCGTGCCACCTTAACAAGATATAATGCTGATTCTCTATGAGATTAGCACGCAATATTCCTAAAGACGTAGGCTTTTATATTTCTAAGAAGTTATGTAAGGGAATAGGAAATGTGAAAGTTGACCATACAGAGTAGTTCTACCAATGATGAAAATGTAATCAGTAGAATATAAGACATCTTATTGAACTGAATATTGGGAATAGAGATCCCTGGAGATTTAGAGAACAGAACAGGAGATCAATATTCTTGCAATTATAAAGCAAGTAATCAAGATTCTTGGTCTGGG
>NC_090726.1:160684783-160707283 GCF_036898095.1 Palaemon carinicauda
CCTGAAAATTGAGCTGTACTACTGATGGAAAATGCAAAAATAGAATTGTAATGCACACCCGATTAAATGTCGTGAAAAGATTATCACACCGTAGCTTTGAAATAAAGATTTTGTTCAAATTGATTTCAGCTGTTACTTATACCTGGTAAATTATGATGCTCTACACAAGATAAACTTTGCCCCGTGGGTGGTATAGTTTTAAGCCCTTGAACAGATTCTCAGATTTTTTTTCATGTAGTATATACAAGAGTTATTGTTGATAGTGTACTCAAGGAACATAGCCTTCTATCTTGTTTGATATTTCTGGACTTAATATCATTTTTTACTGGTGCAGTAATTGGTGATCTCTAACGAGTACCTTTATGGAAAGGAGGCGAAGCTACTTTTATTGAAGTTATACATTCCATAAAAGATGAAATATAATTGCAGCTTGCCTTGAAAATAAAGGTTTATTGATCAGCCAATCTCGCACGGTGTTCCTGTTCCATGACCAGCTGGGCTTGAGTTACCCTGCATTTAATGCTTGCAAATAAACGATGAAACTAAGAATTACCATCGACTATAAGTTTTTTCATTTGTAGAACACGAATCATGTTTCCATATTCTTTAGAAGAGCTTTTGTCACACTCCTCTAGTATGAAACTGTGTACTCGGGTCCTGTACGTAATGTTTATAAGAATTCTCATAACTTTTTTAGAGAAGGTAATATTAATAAAAATGTCATGTTCTAATGCTATGGTGTTTCATATATATATATATATATATATATATATATATATATATATATATATATATATATATATATATAATGGCTTCTGCAAATTTATAGCTTTATTGCTTGTTGGGTACTATGTTTCTTGCTATTTTCTCTTCCCTACTTTCTGGTTGACTGGGAGGCTTTGCTAGTCAAAGACCCTGCCTCGGGAAACGCTGAGGTTTCATTTCCTTAGAGACATCTCAGAATTATAGTTTGGGCAGAACTTTAGAATTGAGTCTACTCAGCAATTCAAGTAGCATTTTCTGCACTAATACAGAAGCTGCTCGCACGTACCTTATATCAGATTTAAATGAAATTATGATTGATTTGCTGGTCTACTATATAATTTCCCATCATTTCCATAAAAAAAAAAAAAAAAAAAAAAACAACAACAACAACAATTTTAGGTACCTGAGATCCACATAAGCCGGCACCTAATCGGTCTTATGGAATTTTTTCCCATTATTCCAATTATGAATAGAGAAATGTTGTTTATGTGAATATGCTTTAAAATAATTTACATGTACAGTATATAAAAGTCATACTCCATCTTAAACTAGCAAGAAAAGAAAACACATAAAGGCATTGGTTATATTACCAATAATAAGCATAACAACGGAAGCTCTTTTTAACATATATAGATAAGGTGTTAGGGGTGTATTAGATTATACTTTTTGCAAGGAAATGTCTCAATATTAAAATTGACCTATATTACGGTTTGCATGAATTTGTTTAAAAAATTATTTTTTTTTCTTAATTATTACACATTTTTTTAATAAGCTTCCGTCACGTACAGAATTTACAAAAAAAAAAAAAAAAGAATCTTGGAGTTGACGAACAATATATTTGACATGTTGAAAAATAGAAAAGCAATAATTTAAGAACACCTATAATGTGTAAGATATATTATTTTTTGCTTGGATTTATGCAGCTATTCAAGACACTCGTGTGCCCTTGCAATATACTGCGCCATTCTTTATTTTCTCACGACCTCTTAGGACATCTTCGGGAAAGAAATCGGCACTTTCCTTAGGTCGTGATGTAGTATGAAACGTGATTTTAAAGTACTTTTTATTTATTCTGGAATATAATGGTACAGGACTCTTCCATCTCTGCATTAGACAAATGAAAATTGTGGGTTATTATTTTCCTCCATCTTGTATGTTATTTATGTTTATGCTTAAATAACCCTCGATTACCCATTCGCGAAAATGATTAACAGGTGTGAGTATTGAAAGATAATATATTAAAAAAATTGTTCATCAGAGATGCGTATCCTGTTGCATGTCACCTCGGATAGCATTTTGATTTTTTGCGATCCATTGCGTGATGCATTGAGCTTGTCTTCCCCCATGGGGCTCGTTCGAGGACCGTTAGACCCCTTAAAGCCCCTTTCAGTATTTTCGAATAAAGTTAAAAAATTAAAGTTGCGGGTTTTAGGTCTCCCCTTAGACGACCTTCATCATCTCCTCGGGCGACCAATATCAACTTGTACCGGGATCCCCTCCCTTTGCGAAGATCAGGACGTTTAAGATATAACAGAGCTAGTCATCTGGTTAAAGGAGGCAAAATTTAGAGCATTGAAAAAAAAGGCAGAATTTTTTTTTTCATGTTATCCTACTCCTCAGGCACCCACTGGATGCATTGGGCCTCAATGAATTCACGCCATATGTGTCTTTTTTTTTTTCTGCCATTTTTCTGAACTCGGCCCAAATCTCAGATCCAACCTCCTTTCGCGTTGTCATCACCAACGTTTCTCTTGATCTACCACGTCCTCTCCTGTCCAGCGGCTTCCATTCATGTACATCCTGGGCTAACTCATCCTCCCTTGTTAAGATATGCCCCATCCATATCCATCTTGGCAATCCAACTGTATCGTTCACATTGGGCACCCCGGACACCTCACGAATTGCCACATTTGAAATATGCTGCTGCCATTTGATTCCCATATTCCTTCTCAATGCTTTATTCTCAAAGGCAAAAAAGTTTTGCATCAGCCCTTACAGTACTGTACCACAACTGGTGTCCATAAGTTAATATCAGTCTTACAAGTGAAATGTATATTTTGATTTTGCTGTGAACTGATATTCGATTTGACCTCCAAACTGTTTTTAACATGTCCATTGCTTGTTCTGTCACTCCTATTCTGCCCTTGAATTCTTAACTAGCGATCCATTGCTGGTAATTATGGTTCTTAAATATTTGAAAGAGTGAGTTTTAATATTACTCCTCCGGTAAGACAGTTCGTCTAATCACCACTCTGAATCTGTATGAGGTACTACCGCTAGAGAGTTATAGGGTCTTTTGACTGGCCAGACAGTAGTACATTGGATTCTTCTCTCTGGTTACGGTTCATTTCCCTTTGCCAACACACACACTGAATAGTCTGGGCTATTCTTTATATATTCTCCTCTGTCCTCATATACCTGACAACACAGATTACCAAACAATTCTACTTTACCCAAGGGGTTAACTACTGCACTGTAATTTTTCAGTGGCCACATTCCTCTTGGTAGGGTAGAAGAGACTCTTTAGCTATGGTAAGCAGCTCTTCTAGGAGAAGAACACTCCGAAATCAAACCATTGTTCTCTAGTCTTGGGTAGTGCCATAACCTCTGTACCATGGTATTCCACTGTCGGGTTAGAGTTCTCTTGCTTGAGGGTACACTAGAGCACACTACTATCGTATTTCTCTTCCTCTTTTGTTAAAGTTTTTATAGTTTATTTAGTGGATATTTATTTTAATGTTGTTACTCTTCCTAAAATATTTCCTTTTCCTTTTTTCCTTTCTTCACTGGGCTATTTTCCCTGTTGGAGCCCCTAGGCTTATAGCATCCTGCTTTTCCAGCTAGGGTTTTAGCTTAGCAACTAATAATAATAATAATAATAATAATAATAATAATAATAATAATAATAATAATCAGTCCTTCTCTTTTTGATCACCAATCTAACCTTCCTCCCCTCCTGTACTAACCTATCATTCATTTTCTGCATTTTGTCCATAACACAATCAATCACCAAAATAAACAGTAGAGGGTATAGTATTCCACCGTGTAGTACTTCAACGTTGACCTCAAATGCATCTGCAAGACTACCATCAACCATTACCCTACATTAAGTTTCACTATGCATATCCATTATGATGTTTACAGTCTTCTGGTATGCCATAATGGCCCAGAATATTTTTAACATACTACATGAAATGCTATTAAATGCTTTCACAAAATCCACAAAGCATAAAACAAGAGGTGATTTAAGTTCGTTACACTGTTCAGCTATATGTCGTAGAATAAATATTTGATTGTCACATCCTCTGCCGTTTCTGAAACCTGCTTGGCCTTGTTACACTAGACTTTTGTTTTTCCTGTGATGTTTGTATCTTTGACTTCTTTTTTATATTTCTCTGATCATTACTGAAACTGTATTCGTCATCCCTTGATTTCAGCTACCAAAATGAGTAGTTTAACCGTTCGAAATATTTACGATTAGCCTATCATTTGTCATCGGTGCTGCCAATAGCCTGGACTGAAATGAAAGTTTTCATGGCTGGAATTCGTTATTTGATAGGTTAATGGTGTGTCATTTGACACTGCCGATTCAGACAATAAAACTGACAAAGCATTTTAATCAATGAACTCTATATTTATCATCAAGTATTGTTTTTATGCCAGCTCTTATAAATATGCAAGTGAATAGTGTCAGATTATTGGATTATTGTTCTGTTTGAATTTCATCTATTTTATTGGAAATATTAATCAGAGTGTTTTTTTCCATTATCCGTTTCTGTTTTTGTAGGGTGGCTGATGGCAGTTCAGGGTCTTGATTTAGTTGAAAATTGAACGTAAAAGAATAGTATACGAAAGAGATGGCTTAACTGAAAAATTGATACTCCCTCTCAAATATGGAAGGGTTATAGAGATAAGAGATTTAAAAAGTATAGACAGAAAACACTCATCCAAGATTGATGAGATCACGTTCCTGTCTTTGCATGAAACCCCAGTTGCGATGGAATAAGATTTATCACTCTTATTGATGAAGTTATCATCATTCCAATTTTTTTGAATACTTATATTTGAAAATTATGAAGCATGAGTTTAAATCTCCCTCTGTGGCATCCTTTGCAAATCATAAAATATAGTTACACATTTTTTAATCAAATGTTTTCTATTTAATTTGATATCGCCATTAACGATGTGAAAAGAATATCATTCAGGTAAAATAAAAAGTTCAAATAATGTCATACTGTCAGACCTATATCAAATCACACACACACACACACACACACACACATACATATATATATATATATATATATATATATATATATATATATATATATATATACACACACATATAAACAAAAAGAAATTGCTTTTTCTTACATTTGCGTGTATCTTTTATATATATATATATATATATATATATATATATATATATATATATATATATATATATATATATATATACACATACATACGTGTGCGTGTTTTCAAAACTACTTATTTTTTCATTTTAATTTCAACATTTTCCATAATTCCTATGTCTCCTCATTTCACGTTGTGTAGTAAAAAAATGTGTCCCACCAGTGTTGTTTTATTTGACGATCTTCATTGGGTGTTTAATTCTTTTCTTTCTACGTTTTACATTGCTAAACCTACGCAAATATCATGTGTCAACTTATTTATACAATTCTCTTGCATTTTCATGCCGCAGAAAAGGTAAATTTTTGGTGATTGATAGAATGGAAAATATCATATTTTCTTTTTGATTGGAATATTATAACCTGTTTTGCATTATAAACTGACTTGAATTGCAGTTTGTTCCCCTTCTGTTGGAGCTCCCTGTCCTTTTGTTCGAGTATGCGTATTTTTTTTTTCCAGAATGAATTGTAGCCTTTGATTATTGGTTTTGTGAGGTGCATAATTTTCTCGATTGATGTGGGTGGCCGACAGACAAAGGTAAATCTGTTACGGCAATCATTTACCACAGTATGCTATTTCCAACAATCTCTCTCTCTCTCTCTCTCTCTCTCTCTCTCTCTCTCTCTCTCTCTCTCTCTCTCTCTCTCTCTCTCTCTCTCTCTCGCTTATCCTGGTCATTAGTATGTTTGTTTATTTGTGTGGGTTTTTGTTCCCGAAAAGTGATCTGTCTAAAAAGATGAATGATCATGTAGTTGTTCATTTGTTTGGTAGTTTATGCCCACATTTGTTTTCTAATAACATTGACCTTTTAAGTTGTGATCTTACGGTTGATTTGAAATCCTGCTTGAGTGATCGTAAACATTGAGGTGAACCAGTTAGTTATTTGAGTTACGTTTCATTTTAATTTACATTCTTAATGATTAGTCATTCGGGTTTTAATACGATACCTTAATACAAAGTAGTTTATATTTATCTCTGTAACTTTTAATCGCTTGATTGTGGCCTCAAGCACAAATTTATTAATTTAGTGTGTACTGCCATTCGTGAACATATGCATGATCTCATAAAATCTGCATGAGAAACTTCACGAAAAATGTCATAAAAGCATTCCCTCGAGGTTGTTTGCTAAAAAAAATTGGCGTTGGGGCTTAAAGGTGAAATCTTGATCGTGGACGTGGATTTTCGGAACTGCATGAACATAAACATGAAAAAGCACCACAAAACTGTATTTTTTGCATGACTTAAGGATACATAAATTATCCTTGCATTACGATTATCTTCCAATATTTTCTCGCAAAATTTCGTAATGTTTTGAGGTAGAACTTATTTTCTTTAGTTTTGTAATGGGATGATATTTATATAATTTTTTTTTACCCTTACATAGATAGCTGTAGCTTTACTTTTGTCGTTAAAGGTACGATGGCTGTAATGGTGCAAGTAAAGCCACACTTTGTCTTGTGGTTTTCTGGATTATTTACCTTCCATTTCCTCCGGAGAATCCGACTACATTTTATTATTGTTGTTGTGACGAAAGGTTATCAAAACCCTGAAGTAAAGTACGCTGTCTATTAGCATTTTATCAGACAGTGTAGATTATAGTCAGATTGTATTAAAACTTGACGGTTTTATTACACAAGCTATGTACAGTACTTATTGAGCAGACTGAATATGCTTTAAGACATAACATGATATGAGTTAGAGGCAGGCTTTGCAGGTTGTTAATTATCGATATTTTAAGTTTGACTTCAACTGCGTATTTTCTAACGTTTTACCTTGAATTTCTATTTCTTTGCATTATTCCAATTTTTATTTTTTCTACGTTCAATTTGAAAACAAAGCAATTCATTATTATGTAATTTTGATTTACTCAAGTCGGTATCAGAGCAGCACAAACTATTTACTTACAGTAGTTTCTTTATAAGTGTTGTCCTATTTTAAAGTCTGTGAGGGCTTATTGAAATTTACAAAGAAAGTGTTATTCACCTGAATTTTATATTTCTAGAAATTACGGTACCATTCATTATACAATTATTACTTACTATGTATTTACGTCGAAATTACCAATTTTAACCTAAATATTATCTTATCTCTTTGTCATAAACATTGATTTTAATCTATAATTTGGATTATCAAACAGAAGGTTGATTCTCGTGGTTACTGATTTTATTTTTGTTTTAATTTTTTTTTATAATCTCTAGATAGCATAATTTTGATAGGAAGATCTCTCTCTCTCTCTCTCTCTCTCTCTCTCTCTCTCTCTCTCTCTCTCTCTCTCTCTCTCTCTCTCTCTCTCTTTAAGTACTGATTATATGCATTTATTTTTAATTTGTTTTAAATGATTATTCTCAATTGCGTTTCTCTCATAACAATGAATTAATTACTGGCTAAACCACTGAGTATAACTAAATTATTTGCAGTTGATTCCGAATTTTCTCTTTTTAGAAATTTTGTTATTATCTAGATTGTTACCGTCATGATCATGCTGGTAATTATAATGATTAGATAAGTGTGTACACAAGCGAACCAAGCGAGGTCATTAACCTAAAAGCAGGTATTTAGAGATTATGAACTCAATGTAGGAGAGGAGTGGAATGAGATATCATAACAGATAGTTGGATCGAACCTGATAAAAAGGGCCTAAGGTGTAAGATAAAGACCAAGATTGCAGTTGAACGGAATGTGATTCATAACGTTAGTTTTGAATAACAATGAAAAAACTCATATCTTGTTCTGCCATCTTTTTGTTCTTATCAGTAGGACTGGCTCCAGATGTTTTTCTTTGTATTGCTTACAAGAGTCGCGGTTAATAACCCTATCCACTCATGGCATAGGAAGATATTATTAGATGCTGATTGTATATATGGTCGATAATGTTGTTTATTACTTTCGCCAATGCAGTTGGTAGAAGGTTATGTTTTCTCCCCTATTTGTCCGTTTGTTTGTTTGTGAACAACTTCCTGGCCACAATTTTATTCATAGAGTATACTGAAACTTTCAGGGATTAATCGTTATGTTGAGACGTGGAAGTGATTCAACTGTGAACGTCCTAGGTCGAAGGTCAAGGTCAATGTCGAACAAAAAGTCGGCATTATAGCACATGGTTGTGTCACAGACTGCAAATATGCCTACTGACTAAATTGATTCTGGGAAAGGCAAGCTTTTTTCGAGAAATAAGCTGCCATGGCGGAGGTTATATTTGCCCTTGACGAGTATGATGTTGACATTATTGTTATGGAAACTTTATAGTGTTATATTCCTAAAGAAAAAAGATAATTTTTTACGAGGAAGGAAAAACATTAATTTCAATCGCAAAATCAATTCCCCAAAAAGAAATACCAACTATTCTACTAGTTTTCGTGTTCGGTTTTTAAATAAGAGTCAACTATTCATTAATTATTTTGAATACGTAAGTATTCAGTGTTGTTGTTATGATTATTAATGACTACACTTAGCTGAGCTTCATCATTGTTTTCCAAAGCATTCCAATGCTTATCTCTCTGTGACATTGAATGATATGAACAACTAGAGAGAGTTGAGCATCGCTGTTGAAAATACTTTTGAGATAGCGAAAGCAATCTACATCTTTGATGGGAAATTTGTATTTGTCCAGCAGTTATCATTACTGTCATCTTTATTATTATTATTATTATTATTATTATTATTATTATTATTATTATTATTATTATTATTATGTTTAAATGGTGGTTGATTTTTTTTCTTGCGTATTTCCTATGAAAAGTTTGATAGTGAAACCAATCAACTTCTGCAATTCTCTAGTTATCATCATCATCATCATCATCATCATCATTATTATTATTATTATTATTATTATTATTAAAGTAATTGCTATTTATTTCGTGTTCCAAATGATAGCAGCAAGTGGGCTACAATGTAGCCTCAATCCTATCAGTTCTCTCTAAAGATACGCAACTATTTTTTTAAACCCTTATGCTCTTGAAAACACCTTGGCACCTTTTAAACAATGTGAATTTGTTTGGAATATGTGGTGCCTCTTTGCATCTAGCTCCTGTGGTTGCGTTAACGATAAATTAGAACAATTGATGTAAACTCTAGACTTGTCCGAATTGATTGCAGTGCTGCATTTGATATGGTCAACCCAAAATTGTTTTAATAGAAGAGTAGTAATTCCAGATAGGGAAAATTATAATAGATGTACTTCCGTGTTATATGCGATCAGGAGCTGAGCAGTTTGTTCTGTTTTTATTAGACCAAGGCGTATTATGTCTGTCTAATAAAGCAGTGTTTGGGCAACTTTTTTTTTTGTTTTTAGTCTGCAGTTCCATTGTAATTATTGATCTAAAGAAAAAAGGCGATCCATTCTTATGGAGCAGATTAGATATTTTTTGTAGTTAGCGAGATATGAAGTGGAACTTGATACCAATATGGTATTTGTTGCCCTTCCATGTTCCAGTCGTGTAATTTACTGCGCATTAGGTATACTACTGGAAAGTTCTGAATCGTAATTAATGATTGGGATTACTTTTGATTTGGTTTTACTTCAATAAAAACAATGTTCTTATATTGCTGACAAAAAATTTGTTATCCTGTGTATTCAATAAAAGATGGTAGTAAACCACAGGCGTCTGATCTTTTGTTCTAGCTCGGATGTTAGCAGCATTCCATGGACGACTATCTTTTGAAAGTGAATTATCGGAAATTCCTTTCTTTCCACTTATGGTTTAGACCATCATCAAAACATTTCTTGTTTCGATATCTGCTTTATGATTTATTTCAATAGAAATATTTTGCTTCCATCTTTAGTGTGCTTCCTCTAGTTTTGGAGTTTATATATGCTACTTGGTTAACAGTGGCAGCATTCAAATTCTGATGAGGTGACGTCATGTCTCGGGCCACGGTGGTTAAGATCTTTTACTTACTGTAAAACTTTGGTGTGGTTTTTAAAGCTTTATGGATGGGTCTGGTTGTCAGTTTCAATGCCCTTTTCATTCACATAAGGAAAATTTTCCCATTTGAATAACGGAAGTTTCTGTGTTTTTGATTTAGTGATATTTTTACGTTCCAATGTTGCTATGACTAAGAACTTCATAAAGCTATAGCTACCAATTTTCTCATACATAACGTTAATTTTGTTTGATGGGATACTTGAGTAGCCAGTCACAACCCGTGATAATTGAGTAGTTTCAGCTAGTATGTGCCTGCAAGTAACTAAGCTAAGCTTGAAGTTGTGTATTTTGTGGTAGTAATGTCTTTCTAAAACAACTAATGATTAGATATATATATATATATATATATATATATATATATATATATATATATATATATATATATATATATATATATATATATATATATATATATATATATATATATATATATATATTGCTTTCATAACTGTAAACGAAGTTAATTTTAATATATTTTTCCCTATTTTTCTAAATGGGACTTTGTGATATATTTGATGTTCACTTTTGCGAAGGAGAATTAGTAGAGAAATAGCAAAAACTTTTGCCTGAATCTTCTTGAAATAATACGAGAAAAGTAGGAAGTAACCACCAACGAGGTTTTTACATTTACATCTTAATCTAAATGTCATCCAAATTTAAAAGTGTTTATTTTCCTTTTATGGCAGATATATCCTAAAACATTAAGGTAATTTCCGTCATTGATCTGCCAGTCAGATCTTGTCTATGCATCATTATATTTAGAACTGGAATTCGTTTCTAGAATTTAGCTGGCGAATATTCATGGCTGTTACTGTTTTACTGATTAATTATTGTGGATTTCCGCTTCCACAATGCAACATATATTTGCATATCAGAAGCTATATAAATATCAAGACGTTGACTATGGCGTTGATCTTTTATCCAATGAAGTCAAGCTTGGGCAATAAATTATTTATTGTACTGATAATGAAAAATCACTGATGATTGTTTAATTTTTTTTTTTTTTAGTAATCCTGTATGGAACACTGGATTTGTAGAAAATCCGTTAATCTTATAATGGGAAAGAGGGTCTATTGTGTGACAAAGCATTAAATTTTCTTATATATGGGGACATTGAGCGAAATCCGTGACCCGTACGTCATATATTTAGTCAATGTCGTCTACTGTATTGCAATATTCGTGGTCTTCATGCTAATATTCAAGACCTTACAGTTGCGTCCAGACAGTATGATATTCTTTTGTGGTGAGAAACTTTGGTTTTTAAAATTAGGCACTCATCTGAGCTCCTTATAACTGGATTAAGAAGCCAATAATGTTGAAACGTGATGCCATCCCTAGAGCCAGGGGAATGGGGGTGTATATAAGGACTGAGTACCCTGCTTCTCATAAGTCCTACTATGAATGTGGATGTCATGAGATTCAGATAATTAAAGTTTGTGGTAGGCATAACAACTTCTATTTGTGTTCAATTTACCGGAATCCAGACATGGATGATTCTATCTTCGATTTTCTTCTAAACATTATGGCTAAGATACAAGAAGATGATAGAAAGGCCTCTTTTGTCTTTGTTGGCGATTTCAATGCACACCATAGGGAGTGGTCAAGTTCTGCTTCTTTTACTGATCGCCATGGCTTAAGAGCTTTAGACTTTGCCTCTGAAACAGGCTACTCACAGGTCTGGAAACTGCTTGGATCTCGTATACACTGACTCTCATGGCGTTATAACAAGTAAGGTTGGTTCTCTAGTCGGGACATATGATCATGCCTTGATTTCATTAGTAGTGAAGACTGAGCAGCCTGTCCCTGATTTATCATACTCTTGTAAGATTTATATGAAATCTCAAGCAGACAATGGGATTTTGCATGATATTTTGGGGGTTGAATTATTCACAATTGTATAGTAATGTTCATCCTGCTGTCCCTTTGTATGAGAATCTAGTCAAGTTGATTGACAGGCGTATCCCATCTTGTGTGTTAAGGTATCGAGTGAAGTACAAACCATGGTTCAATGAGGATTGCAGACGTGCTCATTTGGAGAAGCAGGAGGCCTATCATCTTTGGAAAGGTAGCAGATCAGATTTGACCTGGAAATACTATACTCAGCTTAGAGCTTTTGCTCAGAGAGTTTATGCTTCATCTGAAAAGAAATACAATCTAACCATTAAAGAAAACCTTTCTTGTACAACCTAGTAACATAAGTGGTGGACCACCCTTAAATCTGCACTCTTTGGTGTAGATGCAACAGTTCCTCCTTTACTTAAACCAGATGGCTCAGTCGCTTGCTGTCCAAAGGAAAAGGCAACACTTTTGGCTAATGTGTTTGACAGTAAGCAGAGTAATGAGAAACTCGAACTTCCTCATTCCTGTTTTCCTAAGGCTAAACTAACTAGTTTAGCTTTTCGATCTCGTGAAATTAAAGTTCTGTTGATGTTCCTTGGTGCTTATGGAGGTGTAGACCCAAATGGTAATTTTAGTTTTGTTTTTCATAAAGACTGCAGATTTCATAGCTCCAAAGTTATCTGTTATTTTACGCAAGTTAGCAAAAAGAGCTTTTAGCCCTATTTTGAGAATTGGTAATGTTACTCCACTATGTACATGTGTTTGTGGTTGCTCAAGTCCAACTGACTGCCGCCCAATTTCCATGACTCCCATATGATCTAAAGTGTTTGCACTTCTTTTGGCAAGACATCTTAATAGGTTTGCTGAAGGTAATCATCTGTTCCCTAGTTTGCAATTTGGTTTTCGTAAAGGCCTTGGAGCCTGTGATGCCCTTCTTACAATCTCCAATGCTGTACAGAAATCCCTTGATTATAGTCGGGAAGTTCGTATGATTGGCCGTGTTTTTAGTGCTGCTTTTGACTGTGTTAATCATGAGGCCCTTGTTTTCAAACTCAAACAGTTGGGAGTGGGTTGGTCGTTTCTTAGCATTATTATTGACTTTTTAAGTAATAGGTCTCAGAGTTGTTGTTGATGGTCACCATAGTGAGTATAGGAATGTGACATCTGATGTTCCACAGGTAGTGTTCTTGGCTCATTACTTTTCAAACTATATGCACATGATATGTGGTTTGGCCTAGAAAACAAGCTTGTTGCATATGCAGATTATGCTACTCTCTTTGCATCAAATTAATCTCCTGAATGTAGATCTTGGGTTGCTGAATCCCTTAACAGAGATCTAGCTAAGATTAGTGCATGGTGCAAATTATAGGGTATGAAGTTGAATCTTAACAAAACTCAAAGTATGATTTGTAAGTAGGTCAAGGACCGTGGCCCTTTAACATCCGGATCTCAGCATTAATAATGTTTCTTTGACTTTATATGACTCTTTGAAAATTTTAGGTGTGATTATCGACAGCAAATTTACTTTTGAGAAGCACATTAGATCTGTGTTTTCTTCAATTGCACAAAAGATTGGCTTATTGAGAAAGTCTAATAAGATTTTTGGTGATCAATCTATTCTGAAGAGGTGTTTTAATTCTTTCATTCTACCTTGTTTCGAGTATTGTTCTCCTGCCTGGTCTTCAGCTGCTGATTCTCATCTTAATTTGTTAGACAGTAACTTGCGGCCTATCAAATTTCTTATTCCTGATCCAGATATTAATCTTTAGCACCATCGTTATGTGTGTTGCATAAGATTTTTCATAATTCTGACCATCCTTTACATTCAGATCTTCGTAATACTAGGCATGTAGTTAATTCTAATAGTTAGGCCTCCCCAATATGAGGCTCAATACTATACAGTATTCTAGAGGTTTTATTCCAACTGTGACCAAGTTGTGGAATGATCTTCCTAATCGGGTAGTTGAATCAGTAGAACTTCAAAAGTTCAAAGTTGCGCCAAATGTTTTCAAGTTGAACAAGCTGACATAAGTCTTTTTATAGTTATATATGAATTATCTGTTTTAATGTTAATGTTTTAAAAATATTTTATTTAAATTTTTTCATTACTTATATCGTTTATTTATTTCCTTGTTTCCTTTCCTCTCTGGGTTATTTTTCCCTGTTTGAGCCCTTGGGCTTTTAGCATCTTGCCTTTCCAACTAGGGTTGTAGCTTAGCGAACAACAACAACAACAACAACAACAACAACAATAATAATAATAATAATAATAATAATAATAATAATAATATATGTTTCATGCTCTGGATAGTGTCAACCTATAAATATTTTCGCAGATTTTTAGGAAAATTTGTCTTCTCTTATTGTAGTTATGTAAATACACGTAAGAATTAAAACAATAATTAGTGAAATCCTTATCTGTTCCAGTTTCTTTGGCTGGAATAGATAGTAAGGAAAATTTAAGTGGAGGCTATATAGTAGTACTTCATGCTTCTTTGGCTGAAATAAATATTACGAAAAATTTAAGATATTTTATTGTTTATCAAGAGGATACATTCCACTTAATACACCCCATTGTCAGTGTTCTTGTCAGAATGATGGAATTTTATTTTATTATTGCATTCTGATATGTGTATGCATAGCCATCTTAATAAACATTCTGCAAGAGAGATCTGGAGATTAACCCATACACTGATATTTAAAACCTCATTTTCACCGTTTGTGCCCATGATATTTATATCTTGGACGAGCATTTGCAACATTTGCAAATGGGATAATTTGCATATGAATGCCTGGTTATAGCGAATTAGAGAAGTCTTTCTGTAAAGCGTTCCAAGTATGGGGCCCCGAGTTCTTCTTGAGGAGGGGAGGGGTGTGGGTGTTTTGTGAGGTTGTAAGGGATTGATGTTTCTTTATAATGAGGTCGGGATAGCGATGGGGATTAGCAGAGCATTACAATAGCGATCGTAAATTTGTCGTGGCTGGTTTCTATGTCGTTTCCACGGGAGCATAACGATGTTGGGTCATCTTTTTGTCGTTGGTTAAATGCAAACTCTACATGTGTTTCAGTCGAAAGTGAAGGTTATAAAAGTACACTTGAATATCTAGCATTCCTGTAACAACAACAACTACAACAATAAATGCTGCTGTTTCTTGTCCACTGCAGGACAAAGGCCTCAGACATGTCCCTATTCCTATTTGGGGTTTCGCCAGTTTTCATCACCACGCCACGCTGGGTAACTGATTGGGGATACCGAACGAGGTGAAATGTTTAGTGTCTCACCATGATCAGCAAAGCTGTACTAGTCAGGGCCACCCTTACTAGGCTAGTTTGTTGTGTTTGATCAAACTAAATTCTTCCGCCTTCACCAATCCGGAGTTGGCTAGTATTCCTGTAAACTATACTATATAGACTAAGAATTAGGAATATATGGCAATATTTTTGTTACTGATGAAGTAAATCTTTTTATTTTGTGTTGTATCATATATATATGTATTCTTTTTTGTAGCTAGGGTACGTTCTTTCATTGCTGGTGCATTCACTCTTCTCGCGAGTTTCGCTTGCGTTTTCTCATTCATCATGATAAAAACTTAACATGAAGTTTGCGAATGGAAATTTTCGCCTACAAAAAACCCAATTTCATTCGACGCATTTATATTCAGTATTCTGGTCAGGTTATGCCCATCAAGTCTGCATTTTCCCCTTAATAACAGGGATTTAGTTGGATTTCAGTTGTAGATTGCCAGCAATTATATTCAATTACTGTTGATCCATTGCTTCCTACTCAAAATGTTTCATTACTGTGGATTACAATGCTGGAAAAAAAGGTGGTAAAACCTTCCATTGGATTTGAAGCTGATTTTAATTTATCCAGATTGCCATGCGAAGTAGTGATTGATATGGCTACTTTGTTAATAAATGTTAAAGGACAGCAGACACTCTCTCTCTCTCTCTCTCTCTCTCTCTCTCTCTCTCTCTCTCTCTCTCTCTCTCTTTCTAACTATGAAACTCATAACAAGAAAGCAAAACGATAAGAGGAACTAACGAATGTTCTGCAAAGGACATCAGGATGCAATCCCCCCCCCTCTCTCTCTCTCCCCTCTCTCTCTCTCTCTCTCTCTCTCTCTCTCTCTCTCTCTCTCTCTCTCTCTCTCTCTCCCCCCTTAACCATGAAGTTGTCATAACAAGAAAGCAAAACGATAAATGGAACTTTTGCGAAGGAAATCAAGATGCAGAATATATATATATATATATATATATATATATATATATATATATATATATATATATATATATATATATATATAAACACATTTACTTGAGATATTCTCACTTACTCCTCACCTTCTTTTCCCTATCCATGAAATCGCCATCACAAGGAAAACCGTACTGAAAAAAAAAAGAGAGGAAATATCTAAACCCTCTCACGTACACACGTGTCCGTGGGCAGGAGCTTGGGTAATTTACGCTAGCAAACACATCGACTTCTCTTCCCGCCGGTTATGTTGAGCTCTTCTCTTAACAGTTTTTTTACGCCTACCTGTATGTGTTTGCTAATAAAGCAGTAGCGTTTGCTGTGCCTGGTGAGCAATGGCATGGGCTGAGGATTTTCTTTTTATTCATCCTTAAGAAGGTGTTCTTATAGGTTATGTTAAAACAAAATGAGGTTGGTATGAACGTGTTACTAATTATTTCAATAAATGTACATGACTATATCAATAAGAAAATACAAAACAAAATTTACCCTGAAAGAAGTTCTTCACATAAGTTGATGCTAAAACAGAATAAAGTTGGAATGCTGAACAATCAAGCTAGTTAATGAAACGATTAAGATAAACATATTAATAAATATTTTAATAAATGTGCTTGATTATAGCAATAAGAAATTAGATAAAAAATTACCTTAAAAGAGGTTCTTCTTATAGGTTATGTTGAAACAGAATAATGTGGGAATGCTGAACAATCAAGCTGTTTAATGAAACGATTAGGATAAACATACTACTAAATATTTTGATAAATGTAATTTATCATATCAGTAAGAAAGAAAATCCTGCATACTTATATTCAGAGAGCGAGAATTGGATTCAGAATGAGCACCGGAGAATCAAAAGATTAACTAGGTCGCTTATCTCAGTCAAGCAGATGAAATCACACACACACCATCAAGCAAACGGCATCGCAGATGTGCAGAGATTTATACAGACAGACAGTTATTGTAGAAGTACAGACAAAATGACTGACAGGCGTAGCAATGAATGGTAGGGGGAGGGGGGTATTACTGTACTTGATTTATTAGTCTTGTTGGCAGTGATATTGATACCGTCTACTTCATGATGGAAGACTCAGCAGCTGTTGTCGAGAATAAATGATGAGGAGGGGAAGGGGAACTTGGGGGATGTGGGACGGGGAGTGGCGTCTGGTTGCCGGTTACTGATAGGGGATTAGGGCAAGGGATGGAAGGAGGGGAGAGCTGCTTTTATTTTTGTGGTGGGGAAAGGAGGCGGGAAGATCGTAGGAGTGGAGGACGGAAGTGCTCTTGCTGCTTTTCAACGGGATGCTTTTCGTATCTGCGGCTGAAAATGTGTTCTTTTGCTTGTGTAAATACGCACGGAGATATCGAGCGAGATTTCACACTCACCACGTGTATATATATATATATATATATATATATATATATATATATATATATATATATATATATATATATATATATATATATATATATATATATATATATATATATATAAAATTCATATATATATATATATATATATAAAATTTTTATATATTACGGATGCACACTATGGCGTCCGCCTTTTCAAGACGGCCTCTTTTCCATTGTCCAATAACTACTTAACGACTTTTTCGTTTGTTATTTTCAATTATAAAATTCTGAAAAAAAAAAAGATGTCATTTCGTGGTTCCATTTGATGTACTCTGCTGACAATGCTTCCAGTCTACTTTGGTAATCATCAGTCTAAATTGATTGAAATATTAAAATACACTTCATTGTAAATACAAATACTGTAAGAAATTAAAGAGAAAAACCTGAATTTGATTTATTAATTTTCCATGAAATACAAGACTTGTTCATTAACTTTGTAGGAAGCTGCGTCCCCCAGGGCCGCCATTCCGTGTCCAGTGCAGTCGTATGCCTATCCTAGTTCTCGGACCTCATATGCCTCTCCTAGTTCTTGGACTTCATACGCCTCTCCTAGTTCTCTGACTTCGTATGCCTCTCCAAGTTCTCGGACTTCGTATGCCTCTCCTAGTTCATTGACTTTGTATGCCTCTCCAAGTTCTCGGACTTCGTATGCCTCTCCTATTTCTCGGACTTCGTATGCTTCTCCTAGTTCTCTGACTTCGTATGCCTCTCCAAGGTCTCGTACTTCGTATGCCTCTCCTAGTTCTTGGACTTCATATGTTTCTCCTAGTACTCGGATTATGTATGCCTCTCCAAGTTCTTGGACTTCATATGCCTCTCCTAGTCCTCAGACTTTTTATGATTCTCTTAGTTCTCGGACTTTGTATGCGTCTCCAAGTTCTCGGACTTCGTATGCCTCTCCTAGTTCTCGGACTTCCTATGCCTCTCCTAGTTCTCGGACTTCATATGCTTCTCCAAGTTCTCGGACTTCATATGCCTCTCCCAGTTCTCAGACTTCATATGCCTCTCTTAGTTTTCGGACTTCATATGCCTCTCCTAGTTCTCTGACTTCGTATGCCTCTCCTAGTTCTCGGAATTCGTATACTTCTTCAAGTTCCCAGACTTCTTATGCCTCTCCTAGTTTCCTAGTTCTCGGACTTCATATGCCACTCCTAGTTCTTGGACTTCTTATGCCTATCCAAGTTCTCGGACTTTGTAGGCCTCTCCTAGTTCTCGGACTTCATATGCCTCTCCTTGTTCTCTGACTTCGTATGCCTCTCCAATTTCTTGGACTTCGTATGCCTCTCTAGTTCTCTGACTTTGTATGCTTCTCCTAGTTCTCGGACTTCGTATGCCTCTCCAAGTTCTCAGACTTTATATGCCTATCCTAGTTCTCGGACTTCGTATGCTTCTCCAAGTTCTCGGACTTTGCATGCTTTTCCAAGTTCTCGGACTTTGCATGCTTTTCCAAGTTCTCGGAATTTGCATGCTTTTCCAAGTTCTCAGATGTCATATGCCTCTCCTTGTTCTCGGACTAAGTATGCCTCCTAGTTCTCGGACTTCATATGCTTCTCCTAATTCTTGGACTTCGTATGCCTCTCCAAGCTCTCTGAGTTCATATGCCTCATCTAGTTCTTGGAATTCGTATGCTTCTTCAAGTTTTCGGACTTCATATGCCTCTTCTAGTAATTGGACATCGTATGCCTCTTCTAGTTCTCGGGCTTCGTATGCTTCTCAAAGGTCTCAGACTTCATCTACCTCTCCTAGTTCTCGGACTTCGTATGCCTCTCCAAGTTCTCAGGCTTCGTATGCCTCTTCTAGTTCTCGGACCTCATATGCCTCTACTAGTTCTCGAACTTCATATGTTTCTACTGGTTCTCAGACTTCTTAGGCCTCTCCCAGTTCTCAGACTTAACATGCCTCTCTTACTTCTCGGACTTCGTATGCCGCTCCTATTCCTTGGACTTCGTATACCTCTGCTACTTCTCGGACTTTGTATGGCTCTCCAATTTCTCGGACTTGTATGCTTCTAGTTCTCGGACTTTGCATGCCTCTCCTAGTTGCCGAACTTTGTATGCCTCTCCTAGTTCTCGGACTTCGTATATGTCTCTTAGTTTTCAGACTTTGTGTGCCTCTCCTAGGTCTTGGACTTTCAAACAATGCTAGTTGTTTATTCCTAGGATCCCTTTGGTTGTGGTTGTTCCACGTCATACTCGTTGACGTATTTGCTGGTGTCAAAGTCGCACCGAGTTCTCAATGTCTTCTCTGATATCTTGCACTTTCTCAATTCTGCCATTTGTTTGAGTCATATCCTTAGGATTGTCATCACATACATGAAGACTTTCTTTCTACGAATAGTTAGACTGGTAATTCTCGTCTCCGTAGACTCTTGGGCCAGCGTTGTTCCTCACGGCTTTTTTTGTAATTATTAGCTTGTCAACATACATCAGCGATGTCCTTGACCTACTTCTAAATATAATTTTTACAAATGGTCTTTTCCTAATTCTGATGCAACGCTTCTCAATCTTCTGTGAATCTTACCATCTTGAGGGCATAAATTTAAAAGAAAAATACATGTGTAGCTTACATAGTAATTTTCTCTACAACAGCTTTATCAGCCCTTAACTTACGGCCTTAATCAGGGTTATATTGTTATTGAATGATAGAAGTGGTCTTTACTACGAGCACTAAGGCTATTAAAATATAAATACCTGAATGTATGTGAAAATTAATCTGAAATTTTATAGAAATTATTGAATGAGAATGATTTTCCTCGAAGTTTCGCCAGAATACAGGGGTGGCTCAGTAAGAAGTCATGCCCTTAGGGTCGTTATAGCTATTAGTAACCCACCAGAGCCAGCTAATTACTGGGAACATTGTACATGGTTTAGAACTTTAGGACAACAGAACACAATAGTTATTAGGGAATGTATTTAATGCATTTTTTGCTCCTGAAAATAACCATTTTATATATATATATATATATATATATATATATACTGTATATGTAAATATATATATATATATATATATATATATATATATATATATATATATATATATACAGTATTTATGTGAATTTATATACAAATTCATATATATGTGTGCATAGATAAAACTGTAATATGTGTGTGTAACATATTATTATTATTGTTATTATTGTTATTGTTATCATTATTATTATTATTGTTATTGTTATCATTATTATTATTATATTTGTTATTATTATTATTGTTATTGTTATCATTATTATTATTATATTTGTTATTATTATTATTACTATTATTATTATTATTATTGTTATTGTTATTGTTATTGTTATTATTATTATTAGCTAAGCTACAGCTCTAGCTGGAAAAGCATGATGCTATAAGCCCAAGGGCTCCAACGGGGAAAAATAGCCCAGTGAGGAAAGGATAAAAGGAAATAAATAAACTATGAGAATTAACGAATAATGAATATAAAACATTTTAAGATCAATAATAATGTTAAAATAGATCTATCATATGTAATCTATGAAGAGAGACTTATGTCAGCCTGTTCAACATGAAAACATTCGCTGCCAATTTGAACTTCTGACGTTCCACGGATTCAACTGCATGCTCAGGAAGATCATTCCTTAATTTAGTCACAGCTTGGATAAAACTTCTATACTCTGTCATACATTCTAAGATCGCCATGGTAGAGCCAAGTAGAAAACAGAGTTGTCAGATCTCCGAGCAAGGACCCTTGAATGCATCCTGTAGAGATAATCCTTCTTGGGAAGATTTGCTTTAAGACTTAGGGGGTCGAGGTTAAATATTGCTTCTTAAGTACATCGTTTTACTAATTTTTTTACCTTTCCCGGTTCTATATACTCCTTCCTATATGTGTGTTATTTATATATATATTTTCTTTTATCAGTCATTGTATTAATGGTTAAAGTAAGTATTGCAGTATAAGATATAATTTTTCGTAGCATCTTTTAGTACCCTTAAATTCTGAGTGAACTCTAAAAAGTTGTTTATTTATTTTCATCAATACATAAATTATTAACTTTCTTCAAAGTCTAAGCACACAAATACACATAAGATTTTAATGTGTCATTTACTTTATAAAATATCAGGCCCATTTATTAGTAAACCATGCTTATAATAACACACACAATGTACAAACACATTTCTTGTACAAAAAAGCATTGGTTTGCTCGAGTCATCACAGTAGGTGATCAAGAGCAAATGGCATTTAATGATATTGACGTAACTTTTCGAATCTTATAAAATATGCGTTTTAACCATTAATAGATGAAGTAAGATTATTCAGAATATCTATTGAAAAAAAGCACAACATTTCAAGGAAGGAAATTTAATTTAATAGACTCATTAACGCTAATATGATTACCATAACATAAAATTTGCAATGTATGATTTATGTACCAGCCACACCACTGCGATCTTAGAAAGTTTGACATCGGTGGAGAGTACTAGGGATGCAGTTACCACGGGAAAGGTGAGAGCAGTAGTGTTTGATAGGACTGTCTTTGCATTGAAGAAGCCCATACTGGAGGTTTTTTGGCTTGCCCTTTAGAAAGTCATAGAGGAGGGAAAGAGTGGCAGTGATGGCTGGCAAGAACTGGTCATAATAGTTCATCAAGCCCAAGAACTCTTGCAGTGCTATGACAGTCGAGGGCCCAGGAACTTATCAGGAAGTGTGTGAATGACCTTTGGAGTGATTGGATGACCCAAAAATACCACTTCCTTGGCACCTAAGGTGCATTTGTCTTGCTGCTGCAGGTGGTTGAGAATGATGTGTAGGCGATGTAGGTAATGTTTGAAGGGGGAGATTAGCAGTAGGTCATCTACGTAGCATACACAGAAGGGCAGGGTCCCTAAGATGCCATCTATGAGTTTTTAAAATGTAGCACCTACATTATG
>NC_090726.1:160712283-160717283 GCF_036898095.1 Palaemon carinicauda
AGAGATGTGAGAAAGGCAAAAGAGAGTGTTAGAAATAGGAATGAATGGCAAACGATTGTGACGCAGTTCCCATAGGCCCCTTTCCCCACTGTTGCTGCGGACGCCATCGCTTATTTGCGCGGTCTCTGCCTACAGAGACCAATTACCCCCTTCCTCTTTCAAAGTTAGTTAAAGTAAATTCCAATTAAATTCGCTTGGGGCTGCCTACGTAAAAGCCCGTGTCTTGCATAAGGCAAGACAATCTTTACTGAACTGAACTGAACTGAACTGACCTGACCAATTATCTTTAAGTATTGAAAACAATATGTGGTGTGCAACAAGATTGATAAGAGGAGGGACCTGTTGTACTTTTACCTATTATGAAAGAGACGATCAAGAATCCAATGCCCAAAGAGACATGCAAGGCACATGCATCTCTGGAAAACTAAAGAAGGATGATGATAATTTTTCTAATAATTTAAATTGTCTAAATTAACCATTGAAAAACATTGGCGCGCATGGGAAAGACTTATTCGACCATTTCCAGAAGTAGACCTTTCTGGAGATATATTGACCAAAAATTCTTTCCTCTACCCCAAGCAAAACTATTGCCCGGTTTTCAGGAACCACGTGTCTCTTATGTATTTAAGGGAAAATTTGGACTACATGAAAACATAATATGACCATATGGAGGATGACAATGGAGTGAAGAAAAGAGTATATTCAATTGTCGTTTAAGTAGAGGAAGAAAGTATGTTGAATGTGCATTTGGAATTGTAAGTAACAAATGGATTTCCTGTCGTCTCATTCATTTATCTATGAATGTTGGTAAATATTTTTCGTAACATTGTCAGAGAACGCGATGGTTTTTATTCTAAATACACTAACACTAAATAGATTAGAAGAGCTTGAACATCCGGTAAATATACGAGCTGGACTACCAACAGATGACATCAGAAACACCTTTGCTTATTGTTTCGTGAGTGAAGTAGGAGTTTTGAGTTGGCATTATGTTAAAATCGGACATTGAGAAAGTACATAAACTTCTCCTATTTAGTAGTAAGTGCCTTTATGACAAAACATGTGTATTATCTTAGTACGCAGTACTCTTAAAATGGTAACGCAGTATTCTTAAAATGGTAACAAATGGTTAGCCATGTTTTATTTAATAAAAACTAAATGAATAGTTAAAAACTCACCTTATTCATATGTCTGTATCAATACCGATCCATATAATTCACGATATGTTTTCATGATGAAAAGCAGTGACCTGTTTATGATCACCGCTTGTAAAGGCGAAAAAAAAAGCGCCTGGTATGAAGACACGCATTGAACATGATGGGCAACTACAACCGCCAACGGTAGCGGCACCGCCTCAAGCCAGTGAGACACCGCTCACGCAAAGCAGCACCGCGACGGCAAAAAAATCGCTCCATTAGGTTTATCAGTCAACTTGTAAGCGCGGTACCGTTCCGCTGGCGGAGGTGGGATTTAAATCTAATAGAGTGAATGGGCCCATAGGTCTTGCTGCTTTTTCCAGTCGCCTTGGTGACCGCTGAGGTAGCAGCAGTCAAGGTCTATAGAGTATTCTATAGACCTTGGCAACAGTAGGGGATCTGGCGTATGGAGCTTCATTTGTGGTGGATAAGGGGGTAAGGTGGGCTGTGGCACCCTAGCAGTACCAACTAAACTCGGCTGAATCCCTCGTCAGGCTAGGAGAAGAAATAGTACGGTTTTTTTTCTCTCTCTCTTTTGTCAGCTACCCCCTAAAATTGGGAAAGTGTAGTGGGTAGATAGATAATAGATCATTGTTCTATCAGTAAATATCGAATACATTATTATTATCATTAAGAATATTATCATTATTATTATTTTTCCCAATTTTATTATTTGTATAATAGACTTTATTTTTATCATTTATAGTTCTCACATGTTATCTGAATATTCAATACTTTTATTTTATCATTATTTGACCAGGTGATAACCAGCTACCCTGGTTCCGCTGTTGGAAGTCATAGAATACTTATATAAGTTTTCAGTTCTCTACAGCATTACATTAATTTTTGTTTGTGAAAGTGTAGGGTAGAGGTTTTACCAAGTCTATTGTAACCAATTTTCTCACTTAATTTTTAAACGTTTTATGGGAAAGTTCTGCGCGATGCATTTCTCTTTTCTTTCTATTTTTACCGACAACTCTCCAACCCCTTATAATATAAATTCGAGGTAAGCTTCGAGATAACAACATGGAATTAATGTGTATAGTAATTTAGGTAAACAAACTGGAGTATAAAGTAAGCTTCGTTAGATATTTTCCAGCGTTAGCCATTGTTCTAGGAATGTTGTTGTTGCTGTTCGGTTAAGCTGTCCATTTACAAGGACACTTCTTGTTTGTAAGAGCAGCTCATATACCCCAAAGCAAGTACAACAAAATTAGAAAAAATAATTAGACATGTCAAGCAGATATTCAGGAAAATACGATAATTATCCGTGCTCTGTTCGCGTAATAGCTAGACAAAACCGCAGACTATAAACGGCAGATCAGGATTTTATCGGAGCAAAGTTCATTCGTTGTTAAAGCATCAGTTGCAGCATGGGTATTTCCAGGTGAAATCATTTCTTGCATCGCCGCAGAGGGCAAGGTAGACCACAACTCCATTGCTAGTCTGGAGAGCCTCAAGGTCACAGCAGGAAGTACCCTGCATGCCCTGGACGCTGCCTACGCGCATTGTTCTTCTTCCCCATTCCCTCAATTAAACCCTCCTGTGACCCCCTCTCACCTGCCACCTCTGGGGCTCTCCAAGCGTTGGAGGTAATTGCTCTCTCTCTCTCTCTCTCTCTCTCTCTCTCTCTCTCTCTCTCTCTCCCCTGTGTCATTTGGTCTAATATCTTACCTGTTTTGTACTCTTGTTTTTTAAAGGGTTATTTATACATTACTAAGAGTTTTTGTCGTATTATTTGAAGGTAAACTTATGGGTTTGAAGTAGATTCTCTAATATAAGTCATGTCATTGTTGTCATAGGTATTAAAAAAAGAATTTTATTTTTCTAAACGTTATTAAAAGAAAGTTTTAAGCCATATCTGGATCCAAGGTCCACCTCAAAATCTATAACTCCAAAAAATTTCTTTGAAATACACCAGAATTTAATGAGGTCTCTACTAGCAAACAAGCAAACAACGAAGAATCTCCAGAGTTAACCCCTGCCTTTTATGATATGGCAGTGTTTACTTTTATTAGTTTCACCAACAGTAATTATTCCCGGTAATTTTGGAAACCTTGTGTGGTTGGTACCTTGCCCATGGATACGTTTGTATGCTTTATACAGTATATGCATACATACACGAACACAAATATTGAAGGGAAACTGGGAGAGTCCTTATTGCATGCCTTTATGTACACCTTCTACGAAATTATAAAAGAAAGAGAAATCTACAATTTTTTTTTTCTATACGTAAAATGAAGTCTTTCCAGTTACACACCACGTGTCTTCAGATCCAAGAATTACATCAGTTCGGAAAAAGGCTTGTTTGAATCTCTCTCTCTCTCTCTCTCTCTCTCTCTCTCTCTCTCTCTCTCTCTCTCTCTCTCTCTCTCTCTTTACCTATTATATTTTCTCCTTTGCATGACCCAGTCATCTCTCTCTCTCTCTCTCTCTCTCTCTCTCTCTCTCTCTCTCTCTCTCTCTCTCTCTCTCTCTCATGGCTTTTGTATATTGCGTGGTCGTCATAAATCATCTAAGTATTGTTCCACAGTAAATATTCGCACCATAAATCTTTAAAATTGTTTAGAAAATCGTTAACTATTTCCAACACTTTCTGGACGAAGTACGTATGTAAATATTAAGAATATGAACCTAGGTGAATGATGTGAGCATTAATATGAACGATGTTTGTTTAGATATGAAGAGAGAGAGCATAAATATAAGTAATTTGCTCATAGATACGAAAATATGTCAAGTATTGTGTAACTATGATTTAGAAATCTAAATCTATAATTGCACTGTGCCGAAAATTATTGCGTACTTGAGTTGAATGGCGTAAACTTTACGATATATTGACTTTTTCAATTGAATATGGAGAGTCATGTTACCATAGCCACAAGCGATGAAATTAATTGAAGAAGTAAGTGGCGGAAATTAAAGTTTTGAAGAAAATCTGAAGAGAAAGTAGAAGTTAAAAGAAAAAAAAATAAACAAAAACAGACCTCGTCTTATTAGGCTGCATACTTTAGCCAAACTATGTAAAACCCCTCTTCGTAATTAGAAAAGAGAGTCTGAAATTTCACCTTGACTTATGATCTCCCAATCCTTGATGTAATCAACAGGTGGTTAAACTGAAAATCATTCATTCAGCATGGTAATGATATTCGGCAACAATAACGAATTGGCAAATGATTTATCTGTAGTCTTTGGCGCAACAGCATATTCCTTGAAAACTTTCGTATTTAATGTAAGGAGAAATAATTTTCAAGGAGACTTAAGAAAATAAAGTCCTCATTATTATTTTTTCTAGTTGAAGATATGGAAGGGCTGGAGAAGATTGTATCAAGTTAAAATCCCACAAGGCTTCATCAAAATTTGTTCGTTCGTTATGTTATTTCATTGCTGGAGCTTAAGTAGAACGTTAAATGATTCATTCATGAAGTCGCTGTCTTATGTTAAGGGTATTTTTCTTTAGTAGAATGTTTCATTGTGTAGTATTGCTTATAGCAGACAAAAGAATAAACCTTATCTTTTGTATGTATTGACATAATATATCCTTTCTTTATCACACAATGGAACTGAAAAAGCAAGTAAGCAACACATTTCTATAAAACAATAGAATGAAGTTTAGTGAAAGCCTCCTCTCTCTCTCTCTCTCTCTCTCTCTCTCTCTCTCTCTCTCTCTCTCTCTCTCTCTCTCTCTTGGTGATGACGTAGAAAGGGCGTGAGTGGTAAGAGAGCGTGAAGCACGATGGGCGGCCGGTTGTTAGGTAAGCGAGTGGGCGGGTAGTTTGTGAGGCGCCTCATGTTACATCCCCAGTA
>NC_090726.1:160724783-160727283 GCF_036898095.1 Palaemon carinicauda
TAGAAGAAGAATTGTTTGGTAATTTCAGTATTGTCAAGTGTATGAGGAAAGGGGATAATGTGTAAAGAATATCCCAGGCTATTCTGTGTATGTGTTGGCAAAGATGAAATGAGCCGTAACCAGAGAAAGGGATCCAATGTAATACTGTCTGGTTCTGGCCAGTCAAAGGACCCAATAACTCTCTAGCGGTAGTATCTCAACGGGTGGCTGGTTCCTTGCCCAACCCACAAATAAACAGTACCTGTATCTAAGGCGGTGTGGAGTTGACACCATTAAGTATTTTGTCGATGCATAACCCCCTTTTATTTTTGGGGGGAGGGTAATGTTTAATTGGTGATGCCTACTGCAGTTTCTTATTGGTGGGGCTGGTGTAACAGTGCTATCGTAATTTTCTGCTGTAGATTAAGACCTCTTGCATCTGTTCTGTGAAACTAGTCGTTAGTAATTCGTATAGATATCTACACCAAACGGATGGCATAACAGTTTTGTTAAGTTACTACTTGCTTACTTTGGCTGATTCGACTTAATTAACCCTTTTAGTGCCATTGTGTGTAATTTAGAGCCTCTATTTTCCCCCCACTATTTTTACGTTTTTGTTTGCTTAATGAATTTAGGAAGTAAAATTTTAAATTTAAATGGTGATGCTTACGGCTGTTTGTTTTCCTATTGGTGGGGTTGATGTAGCAGTGTTACCGTGAATCCCTCGCTAATTTTCTTCTGAAAATTAAGAACTCGTGCAGTAAGAAATCTAGAGTGATACCAAACGAAGCGAGAACGAATAAAAACCCTTACAAATAGTCAGATTGGAACTAT
This sequence comes from Palaemon carinicauda, assembly GCF_036898095.1. Classification (NCBI taxonomy): domain Eukaryota; kingdom Metazoa; phylum Arthropoda; class Malacostraca; order Decapoda; family Palaemonidae; genus Palaemon; species Palaemon carinicauda. Next base: position 160,725,597 of record NC_090726.1, read on the forward strand.
AGAACCTTGCCGTCAGATGGACTTCAGGAAGTCCATTGAAATAGGAGTGCAATAGGAAAAAATGGAAAGTAAAAGAAAGATAAATATTACGTGTGAAAAATACTTGATATAGGTGTGAAAATGGATTGAATTATTAGCACGAATCAATTGCTTTGGCGAAATAAGGATTAGATGTATTGATATGATCACAACTTGTCAAGCATGAATAAGTACCAGTGATCCAGGGAACACCAGATTTACATAAACAGTTTAGCTAACTCAGTATATCCGTCAATATCTTAGTTTAGCTAACTCAGTATATCCGTCAATATCTTTCCCCCTCATCTTGGTCATTTTGACACAATTCATTCAAGGGCAAAATCTTGACACCAATGAGGCTCAGAATATTATGTTATAGCAATACATCTGAATAACCACATAACTTCGCACTACGTTGGGCATTTTAATGAACAAGCATTTAATAAGGAACTTAATCAAGGTCGTATTTATTTTCCATCACATTAAATAGGTTTGTGAGTCATGGTATGTATACTATATGGAGTTCTTAAAAAGTCAAAGATAAGCTCTATTGACGTATACTGCCCTTTTTTTTTTTTTTTTTTTTTTTAGAAGTTCTTCGCAATTTCTTAGGAATTAGACATAGTAGAGGAAAAATTAGAAATGATTATTGTAATTAATCTGAATTATGCCTTTCCGTACACAGGTTAATGGAAGCAGTTCATCAGCTCATGGAAAATACAAAGCCAAAGACAAACAAAATATCTTGATGGGTTCTGGAGGCTAGTGCCTCAGAATCTAATCATCGGATCTAATCTTTTAACGAACAACTTTGCCCTTGTTTATCCAGGACCAACATGCTTGGGTCTCCAACCCCACGAGGCGTACAAAGGAGTGCTTCCGGAAATAAATTCTTTGAACGTTCTTTTACGACAGGAATTTAATCTGGTGACTCGCCTGCATAATGTAATTCAGCAGTGTCCTTACTGATGTATATCATTTTTTTTTTTCAGAGAAAAATATTTGTTTAAAAGAAAATTTTCAGTGATTTCCTGAAGAGAGACATTCCACATAGATTCTCCTTTTCATCTATAGCATTTGTTTTCCTCTTCTCCATTAATATTCTTTAACTTCATCAGGTCAGGTTTTTTTTCTTATTTTTTTTTTGTTTTCTCTTTTTGCCTCCCCCCTTCTTGACGGCCTTTCAACGTAAAATGGTATTTCGTGTGCCGCTGATTTGGGCCATTTATCACAGCGACTCCTTTTTAGCTTATTTTTTTTTCCTGTGGCTCGTATTTGCCCGTTAAGCATACATGATTAATATCCAAGTGGGGGAATTTACGGTCTAATACCGATGTTTTGACGCTGAACGGTTTTAATTTCTGATTATGGCTATCTTGTAAATCAGTTGCGCCTAATGCCTGGACTTCCACTATATGAAAGTAATGGAATTTTGTCTAGTATGATGCATACCAAGGAACTCGTCTGGCTGCTTCTTCAGTAGGAGAGAGAGAGAGAGAGAGAGAGAGAGAGAGAGAGAGAGAGAGAGAGAGAGAGAGAGAGAGAGAGAGAGAGAGAGAAACCTGCTGTGCAGCTTCAGCAGGTGGTTTCTAGATAAGCGATTCTTAACGTTGACCAGCAAAAAAGAGCGAAGAAAAGTAAAAAAGTAAACGAAAAAAGAGAACATGTA
>NC_090726.1:160737283-160759783 GCF_036898095.1 Palaemon carinicauda
TGACCTTAATCCATTTTCTGTTTCAGGACTTCTGTAAAACAAAATCTCCTGGCAACATGACCGTAATCGTCAGATGTCGACACAATATATGCTGTGTCTTACCCGCCACTCTGGTTTGGGTTGTCTTATAAATGGCATCCTTTTACTAATACAGCAGATGTCAACGCACAACCAGGCCACACTGGATGGCACTGCTGCTGTGAAACTCAGTATGGGGTTCAGTATCAGCTGAATAATTATTTAATGTCTTTCTTTGATCTTTGACGGCTATTATTCCGGTCCTATACAGCAGGAGGACCGTACTCTATAGGGCCTCTACTGTCATTTCATTTTGTTCGTTCAGTTTTTTTTTTTTTTTTTTCGTAAAGTTTATATTTGTATATTCAAAGCTTGTTACAGTAGTTCTTTTTAACATTTTGAGATTTGAGTAACTGATGAATGAAGAGCCCAACACCCCCACCAGACCTACCCTCTCTCTCGGAATATGAAAGGTGTGTGGAGGGGGAGGGGCTGTCATTTCAGTGGTCTTAGCCTTACCAAAAATATTTAACCAAGTTTCAGATAATGCTAGTCTGTCCAAATATTTCCCCTTTTATCAATTCTCAAATTTGAATAATTTTATTACCCACAGATTGTATATTTACATAGCCACAGTTTATGACATCCTAAGTATCCATGATAAGTATTTTATGCTACTGTTTTCAATTCCAAGTCATAAGCTTTGCAATCTCATGAATTTACTATGTGGTCATTTGGTTTGTTTAATTTTGTGCAGTTAATACACTTTTATTGGCGAATTACACTCCATGGTGGAATGTTGTCCTGAACATTTCCCGCAGACTTTATCATCATTCTTAGACTTGCAATCTTTTTCAAGATGTCCATACCCCTGACAGTGGTAGCAGGTGATCACGTGATACCTATCACGTATGTTATAAGTACCCAATCGTAACATAACTTAGTCCGCATTATCATGAACAGCCCTCCGAACATCAAGATCACATTTCAGCACATAGTGGGTAGTCCCACCTACAGCATTTTTCTTCAGTACTACACTTATCTTCTCTTCTATATTTGGGATTTGATCCAGGTAACAATTTCTTTGAATCAAGGCATTTACTACTTCATCCTCATCATTGTAAACATTACATATCATTATTTTTGGTTTTATTTTCCAATTTTTCTCGTCTCATTGTCGACAACCTTTGTCTGAATTTTGTTTACTGCTTCCTCTCTGATCCTCTCATTTGCAGAGTTTACAACAACATTTAAATTTGAGGTTGACCTCGTATTAAGTAATGGAATGTCTTTAGTGCATGTTTTCTGTCAGTGATTTTAATTGTTGCATTTGTTAATTTAATTACCAGTAGATTCTTTTCCTTTGCTTTCTCAGTGTAAGTTGTTTTCTCTGGTTTTGGGCCCATCGGTGTTTGAAGTGTTTCCTTAATTGATTCAATCTTCATAGATAGATTATCAACCTTCTCAGTGAGGTCAGTGGTCTGGGTAGAATTTGCTGTACTAAATATACCTAAATAATTAGTTAAACTCAGCATGGGGTTCAGTATTACCTGAATAATTATTTAGTGTACCTAAATAATTAGTGAAACTTAACATGGGATTCAGTATCAGCTGAATAATTATTTAGTACCTAAATGATTACGAATGTCCGCATGGGGTTCAGTATCAGTTGAAGGTCGGGGTCTTCTTGGCGTAGTTTTTTTTTTTCTTGTGGGGGGGGGGGGGGGCGCTGCTTTTTTTTTTGGGGGGGGGTGCTGCTTTTTTTAGGGGGGGGGGCGCTGCTTTTTTTTGGGGGGGGGGGGGGGCGCTGCTTTTTTTTGGGGAGCGCTGCTTTTTTTTGGCGGGCGCTGCTTTTTTTGGGGGGGGCGCTGCTTTTTTTGGCCCCGTACTTTTGACGCCAGCTTTCTTAGTGACGAGTTTTTTTGGCTCATACTTTTTGGCCCACCACAGTTTGTTATCGAAATTAAGATTAAAACAGTGTAAACGGATTAGACTAAACTAAGATGAAAACTCTAATCTTTTATTCTCGTCTAAAACATACATACAAAATAATGCAATAATGATTAAAACTAAGTAAAACATATATGCAAAAGAATGAAAAAAATGATGATTAAAACTTAGTAATTTAATGCACCTCGTAATTGTGGGCTAAACCACGTAAGTATTCCAATGGTCCCTTCTCATTAAACAGACGTACAATATTCTAAATGCCATTGTCAGCTTTCATATATTTAAGGCGTTTGTGTCTTGAAGCTTAACCAGCAACCAATTCTTCGTAATATACATCCGGCACTTTTTAATTTGTGGCACTGATTGAACACGGAGCGAACATCAAATCTCAACTGATGTTTGGCTTACCAAAGACAGCTCTAACAATTGCTCAGCTGCTTCAGTACCACTGATATGTAAGATAAGGTACAAAGGAGGAGAAGCTACTCGCAGACACTACAATGACAGATAAACCTTGTTTGCATAAGGCTGTCTGTCTACACAAAGACTAGAAAGAAAACTTTTTTTTTTTAAAGATTTAAAGGTCACTCATGAATGGCAGAGTCAAGGGACAGTAAACATTGCCCTAGCAAGCAGGACAACACCCTAGAGACTGACCGTATATACATATGATCAGCGCCCAAGCACCCTCAACCCAAGCTAGGACCAGGGAGGGGCAGGCAATGGCTGCTGATGACTCGGCAAGTAGACCTATAGGCTTCCCCTAACACCTCATCCTTAGCTCAACAGGATGGTGAGGTTGCAGCAACCAAAAGAACTAATGAGTTTTAGCAGAACTCGAACCCTAGTCTGGCGATCACCAGGCAATGACATTACTAACAGGCTTCCATACTTCTTTACCTGTGTCTGGGCCAACAGGCTTCCAGACTTCTTTATCAGTGTCTGGGCCAGCTCCCTTTCTTCACCCAAAAGAAGTGTTCGTTTTCCTTTCGTGGTGTGACACACCCAGGCACCAGTCTGCTGAGACCATAACGGGTAATGAAGTATGCGTGGATGGAGTAGGTCACTATGACCCATCAGCCAGTGGATTTGACGTAAGTTAGCCTACCTTGCTTCTCAGAAGAGGGGCAGCCAATTGAGGTCCATATAACATCCCTTTGCCTCTGCTGTGAGATCAGCCCACTCAGTTGCTACAGTCAAGCATATAATGAACAAGATCAAAGATATAGTGACCTTCTAAACCTCGGCCAAGTGCCAGTCATTGTTGATGACCAGCCAATATATGCAGTAGCCAAGCAGGTCTAGTCTCACTTCCCTTAGATTTATGATGAGGACAAGTTTGTAATAATGTTTGAAGGCTAGCATTGTGAGATACTTGCACTGAAGTTTATTTGAACTCTACTCCAGGAAAGTGGTTGGATAGGAGCCCTTCTGCGACAGTGTGCTGCCTACCAGGCAGGCTGCATCTGGAGTCAGTCAACAGTACGTCAACACAGACTCCTGCCAATTGTGGTTGGAAGATCATTTAGATAGAACTCCCACCCATTACAGAGAGTTGGCAGTAGCAGACTAAATGTGGATACAAGTCAGAATACTGTGGTCGATGCAAATGGCAACTACTTGGGTCTAACCTGCACATCATTGTGAGGCTGGAGATGTGAGGCTTTAAATTGTTGTAGCAAACTCATCTAGGCAGCAACACAATGTGTGGCAAACAAGTATAGACTTAATACTTACATGCACAGTACATCTAATGATATATTGGATTAATGGTCCTGTAATATGGGCACTTTTTACCCTAATTATGAATCTTGAACTGATATTACGGCCAGAAATGCCATTTCAGAGCGTAGCAGGCTAGATATTGTGCATTTCTGGAGAGAGTAGCGCTTTTTTTTCATCTCGTATAGCTGTGCTATTTGACGCCATTTAGACAAGTCTAAAACAAAAAATAATGTGTTTCCATTTGATATTTAAGATGATAAAGTAATTGCCTTTCACAGTCCTTTCCTTACTGCAATGTTACAATTTCGAATTTATTATTGTTATTGGAGACCTCTCCTCTCTTTTTCCAAAACTCTGCTATAGTGTCACAGTCTACTTCAGAAGATTGGGTCTGTTAACAAGGATACTAATCCGGAGCAGATGGTGGTGTAAGGAGAAAGGTACAAGGAGGTTTAATAAGTGGAGATGCCTCTTGGAAGTTTTCCAAATACTAAACCGTGAAGCCGTTGGGATTGGACGCACCTGTGTAGGGCAGAAAGGACCCAATTCTTTGCCCGTGTTATGACTGTCATACCCTTACCTTTAAAAATATTCAATTTATCATCCTTTTATCATAAGGAAATTAACATTTTATTTTAATAATCAGATATATTTAAAAAGTATATTATAAATATAACATACAGGAAAAAAAAAAAAGCTATGAAGATATACAAATAGTCAACTTATGCATTAAAACATGTTAAGACAAGTTAATTTTATAAAACTGTCACCACCAATAAGGGCATGTATACATTTTTCAAAATTTATTGGTTTTTCAGTTTGTACACAGCAAATCCAGCTATATAGGCAACAGTACTATTTGAATATTGTGTAATGCACATGTATTTCCTACATGCCCATACATTGTAATGAGATTGCAATCTCTCTCTCTCTCTATTTCTCTCTCTCTCTCTCTCTCTCTCTCTTGCTCTGATATCATAAAAACCTGCTTAAGCTTGCCATTGCATGTTTCATATTGTTAAATTTTGATGTCATTGATTTCCTCAACCATTTGTATATAATCTTGTTATGGCACGTTAATAAACCAGTCATGTTCAGCCCGTCTGTCTGTTTAGACTTAGTTGCAGCATACCACATAGGTGTCCATGGAGTGACCAGCTACCCAACTCCTTCTTGCTCACAGCTGCGCCCTACACTGACGATGCCGTTCACGGAGTCTGACTCTTCTATTCACGCTGCATCAATGAAACTGCCGTCCTTTGCCAGTAGAGAAGTGTTTGCCTGGTTTCAGTTTCGCATCAAGGGTGTGACTCACTCAAGCGATCACTGAGGACACTTTTCCAGAAATCTTCGATTGGGTTTATGATCAAGGGATTGCCCCAATAGAGTATGACGACCTCAGAACATACTTTCTGGAGCAGTACTCACCATCGCCAGCCGCCCATATAGCCAAGCTTTTTCAACGCTCTCAGCAACCGTAGGATAACCAAAAGTTTTCGCTTGTCCTCAGGAAAATGACCAGTATTGCTCGCCAGTAACCTGCTGCAGGTAGCTCTCCTTGGGAAGTGACCCTACTTCGTGCCATTGGGTACGACACCTACCCGAACCTGTATGTGCCGTTATCCCCGATGTTGATACTTTACCCATGAATGACCTGACGACCAAAGTCGACGCCCATATGGACAGCCACTTCGCCATCTTCAAGGACTCCATTAATGCCTCCACTCTTAACGAAGAGGACAATCATTGAACACTGACTGAAGCTGACATGATTGCGGTAGGACACAGACGCCGGTCCCATGACATGACAGAGCAGCAGCAAAGCTGCCCACCACCCACATATGCCACCCCTTGCTTACGCCCCAACCAACAACCTCTACAGCCATTTATTGACATCCATCAACCACAGTTATGCTACTACCATTCCAGATTCGAGGCTGCTGCAAAGAAATGTGCAAATGGTTGTCAGTGGGGAAAAAACTTGTAATTAGGCTGTCTTTTGTGGTGGTGGCCTCCCCTGTCACTTTTCTTATCTTTTTACAGAATGCATGTACTGATGTGCAGTTTTCGGTAGACACTGGTACTTGCCATTCCCTTCTTCCAATATCATTCTCCATTCTTGGCAGCTGCTAACAGATCTGAGATCTCCACCCTCAGATACAAGACACTTGTTCTATTGTTTGAGAGCACCAAATACCATTGCCAACGTAACATTGCCAATAATTGGTGTGGATATCCTCTCCCATTTCCCCCACCTTGTTGGTGTGTCACATTGACGTTTAGTCAGCGCAGACTCTTACTTGTCAACACCTTTTCAACCTGCCTTTTCTGATCCCTCACTCCACATCAGTACACCCATGGATGCCTACGCCCACCTCCTCGTGTCGTACTTGGAAATCTTCCAACCAGAACTTTGCCAAACTCCCACGATTCCTGCCAAGCACAGTATTTATCACCATATCAAGATGATGGGCCCTCCAGTGTTTGTTAGATTCAGGCGTCTGGCCCTGATCGTTTGGCAGCTGCTAAACGAACATTTGTAGAAATGGAGGAAATGGGCCTTTGTCGAAAGGCTTCAAGCCCATGGTCGTAACCCCTACACATTGTCGTGAAGAAGGCTAGCTCACTGCGCCCTTGGGGGTATTACAGGCGTCTGAACATACAGACAGAACCCGATTATTACCCCATCTCCAACATTGCTGACGTTATCTCCTACTTTCATAAAGCAAAGGTGTTTTCCGTTCTTGACCTTGTGGCCATGAACCCAAAAGACTGTACATTCAATTACTCCTGCTTTGGCCTTCTTAATGCTGGAGCCATTTTTCAATGCTTCATGGATAGCAATTTAAGGGACCTCCTCTTCTGCGTATGTTATGTGGACGACATACATGTGTTTTCTTTCTCCAAAGAGGTACACCAGCATCACTTATGCATTGTTTTCGACAACCTACAATAGAACGGCCTTGTAGTTCGGTACAACAGATGTAAACCCAGCAACAAAACTGGTGTCGCATGGCCAGACCTGACTTGGAGAAATCATGCCCCTCTTGCCCTGAAAGGTAGCCACGTTAAACAACCGAGACATCGTTAGGATGGTTTGAATGTGAGGAGGAGGGAAATTACCGATATCACTCAAAGAAATGCGGTGAAGAGAGAGAACTATTTTATTCTTTTAAGAAATGTAATCTAATATTATTTCAAAACTAATTCATCAAAAGATTTGATCATAACTTTTTATTTGAATTTTCCTATCCTATTTCTATATGAAATTTTCTTGAATAATATTGGAACTGATTATTCATATTAATATTCATAACACAGAAATATCCCTTGTTTGCATTTTCTTAAGCAATTCCTCTCTCTCTCTCTCTCTCTCTCTCTCTCTCTCTCTCTCTCTCTCTCTCTCTCTCTCTCTCCCCCCACATAATCACACACTGTGGCCTACGTATTATTTGTTGGGGCTAATAATGTATCGTTTCAAATAGCACCTATTGGGTCACCAATCATTAATAAGTGGCCTCAGCTCAAAATTTCGAAGGTAATAAGGTTTAAAGGTTTAGTTGTTAATTTCAGTGTTTTCCTTTGATTTCGATCATGGGCCACATAGCTCGGTGTGGTTGGGGTCAGCTTTTGTCACAGGCTACTTGGCTCCGGCCCTCTTAGAGAAAATAGTATTACTTGATGTATCAATTATATTAGTTTAAGGTTGGAGATTTAAAATGGATCGTCAGTTAACATAATCCATATTGTTTCAGAAGTGAATGGTGATAATAAAATTTGTGAAATGGCATGCAATGAAAGTTCACTGGTGCATTATTATAGTGATGATATGGTATATAGGATGTAGGGTATAAAATATTAAACTATCAACACATTGTTTACTCAAATTATCTGGTTCGGCGTCAATAACCTTAGATGCCAGGATGACAAAAAACTCCTAATCAATCAATCAAATTATCTGGGGAAGTCGCTCACTTCCAAGCGAACCACCTTCCCTGGTGACGATTGCTCAATGCTCATAGGTCCGAATCTAGCTGGCTTCACCCTTCCCAAGGCAAAAGGAAATATTTCCTTAGCATTGAGTATTCGCATTATTACGATTTTATTTGTCGTTTCATGTCCTGATGTCCAACACCTTAAAAGTGTTCCCCCGGTAAGCTCTTCAAGAAATCCATTAGTCTCGATATTTGTTCAATCAGTCTTTCGCTATTTACTTCGTTTAATATAATTTTAAACACCTGGAAAGCAAACTGTATGAAATGTTGTCATCTTAGTATTTTGTTTTCCATTTACTAAAAACTTCCACCAGAAGGGTCTTATCATAACTGTGAGACCTTTAAACTTCAAACATTGGGGATGGGGGTAGAAGGATATAACCAGGTGGGGGTTAAAGATGATGGTGAAGAGGTGGCAATTGGGTCATCCTAATGTATGGCTTGACGAGGTTTGCTTAGTAACATTTATGAAGTTATGATGATGATGGTAATACCCCCATTGATAACAATTAATATCAATGATTCCAACTCACAATGAAAATGGGCATATATCGTTCTAACTTTGTTTTTAGGTGGTCATTGAACATCTTTGGAACATGGGATCTTCACCCGAAAGAAATACAATTCCAACACCAATTTGCAAAGTAGTTAGCGGTCTTGTGTGATCCTTGGGAACATCCAAATAATATAAAATGTTGGATACAGGTAATATATATATATATATATATATATATATATATATATACATATATATATATATATATATATATATATATATATATACATAATTATATATATATATTTATATATATATATATATAGAGAGAGAGAGAGAGAGAGAGAGAGAGAGAGAGAGAGAGAGAGAGAGAGAGAGAGAGAGAGAGAGAGAGAGAGAGAGTGTGTTACAAGGATTTTAGATGTCTCAAATACTTTTTAGTCCATTCGCAGATACTCCATTTGCTCTTTGGTAGAGCGATTTAGTTTAAGCATTTGGAGAGTTCTTATGATCTTATTTAACTTATTCTAGAACTCAGAGAGAGAGAGAGAGAGAGAGAGAGAGAGAGAGATCAGATGCTAGAATAATGCAAACAAAGGATATATGATTCCCACGTATATTAATTGGAATATTCAGTTCCCATAATATTTAAGGATGTTCCATATAAAAATGTAATAAGGAATTCAAATATATCGGTGTGATTATATTTTTCGATGACTCTTCTCGAAAACTATTGCATTTCTCAAAAGAATAAGAGATAAGACCTCTATATCTCTTTCATATATATATATACAAATATATATATATATATATATATATATATATATATATATATATATATATATATATATATTTATATGAATATATTTATATATATATATACATATATGAATATATATATATATATATATATATATATATATATATATATATATATATATATATATATCATCAATCTTCGCACTTCTTTGGCTGATATCGGTAATTACCCTCCTCCTCACATTCGAACCATCCAAACGATGTCTTGGTTATTTAAACGTCAGGCCACCTTTTAACCTTTCAGGGCAAGAAGGACATGATGTATCCAAGTCGGGTCTGGCAAGGCGACCCCGGTTTTGTTGCTAGGTGTACCTTTGCCGCCAACAAAGTGTTGTTCTTAGGGCACTGCATCACTCCTGAAGGCGTCCACCCCCTCCCTAAGAAAGTATCAGCTGTTCAGAGCTTCTCCATGCCCTCGACCATCAAAGTACTGTAAGAATTTTTCGGTATGATAAACTATTATCACTGGTTTTTGCCAGCCATTGCCACCACTCTTGCCTCCCTCTGCACCTCCCTCAAGGGCAAGCTAAAAGACCTGAAGTCGGGTACCCTTCAGGAAGCGGCATTGTGCAACTCAAAGAATGCCCTCTCAACTGCTGCTTAATGGTTTAAAGGCCGTTTATGAATGGCAGAGGCAAAGAATGGTAACATTGCCCTATCGAGCAGGACAATGCCCTAGAGACTGACCATATATACATATTATGATCAGCGCCCAAGACCCTTCTCCACCCAAGCTAGGACCAAAGAGGGCCAGGCAATGGCTGCTGATGACTCAGCAGATAGACCTATAGCCTCCCCCAAACCCTACATCCTTAGCTCACAAGGATGGTGAGGTTTCAGTGACCGAAGAAACTAACGATTGTGAGCGGGACTCGTACCCCGGTCTTGCGTTCACCAGTCAGGGACTTTACCACATCGGCCAACACAACACTAACTTTTTCCGTGCCACATGCCCCTCTCCATTCCACCGATGCCAGCGACGTTGCTATTGGTGCAGTACTCAAGCAGGTGGTCAATGGCTCTCCCTGCCCATTGGCCTTCTTCAGTAGAAAACTGTCCAAGGTAGATCCAGTTACATTACATTTGTCTGTCGGTCACTTTTGCCACTTAAAGGGTATGTCCTTCATCATTCTTACAGACCCCATGCCTCTGGTGCACGCCTTCACTCGACAGTCCGACACCTGGTCCGCCCTTCAACACTGATATCTCTCTGCTATGGCTGATTACAACTGCACACTTCAACATGTAACTGGTAAAATAAATCCCATTGCCAATGCCTTGTCAAGAAACCTATTGACCGCCATTCACGCGAGATTGGATTACAACTCCTTGGCAGAAGCCCAACGAAGAGATCCAGAGTACCAAGCATGCATGATATCTGGCACATCCTTTCATTTGGAAGATATCACCCTCGACGATTCCATCGCCACCGTCCTGTGTGATGTCAGTACTAGTAGGCCACATCCATGGATACCTGTCCCCATGTGCCGACAGGTGTGTGATTTAATCTATGGCCTCCCTCATGCCTATCTCCTGTACAGCTACTAAAGACGAAGTTCATTTTGCATGGCATTAGTAGGGATGGTGAGGATTGGGTCCGTGCCTGTATTTCATGCCAAACTTCAAAAGTACATCGACACACTGATTCAGGAGTGGGCACCTTTCCTCAACCTCAGCATCATTTTGCCCACATTCACATCGACGTAGTAAGCCTCCTACCCAGATCACAAAGACACGGTTACTTGTTTACCGTCATTGACTGCTCCACTCGTTGGCCTGAAGCGATCCCCATGCAAACTGCAACATCTACCTCATATACTTCTACCTTACTCTCAGGGAGGATAGCGAGATCTGGTATTCCTGAGCATATTACTTCTGACAGACCATCAAATATCAATGATGTAATAGTAATCCCAGCTGTGTGAAGCCTACTGAAACATTGCTGAAGCAAATTTGCTCATTCATGAGAACCAAGATCTTCAATCAAGATATATGCAACAGTCAATTTCCAGCTACTATTTACTGCAGTTACCGTTAATACATGAGCTTCTAGCTAATGAAATGCTATTATTGTCTAATTCTGTGCCCATATCAACAAACCCATAATATTTTACTATCACATTTTTCCTGCTGTTTAATTGTCATTTCATCTATAATTAAAGAATAAATTAGTAGTTTGTCAGTTGCTAATCTTGTGTCGGCTTTCATCTTTCTTTAATGCTGAAAAAAGAGTGATTCATGAATCCAAGTTGGCCATCTACTTATTAATAACACTTCAAAATTGTTTTAGGATGTGAGAAACACTTATATTTTCCGAACATGGCGATATGCATGTAGGGAATACAAGTGAAGGGTGAGTAAGGCGAGTGATCTGTTAGCAATACACGCTATGACCGGGTCGGCTTCACTAATTAGTCCGGAAATGGCCTAATGATAAAATGGGATGACCTTGTTTTGTTTTATTTATAAACTTATAAAGCTATTCTAGGATAAATTGACCGGCTGAATCCAAATCCGATGACTGTCTGACACTAAACCTTGAGCGTTTTATGTAACAGGCAAAAATAAAAAATGGCCGCCATTGGCCCTACCGAAAAATTAGAGTTTGATATAACGGGATTAATTCATGTGTAATAGGTCATTTCATGATATTTTCAAGCTGAGCAATCTGAGTGGTTGTTATACATCAAATCGATATGGTTATCATAACAATGCCAAAAATGTTGATGTATGATGTTGAATGTTACCCAGATAAAAATGTTTTTTATAAATTTACATTGCCCACCTATTTTTTTAGTTTAAAGTTGTTTCTTTTGAACATTTGAAGTCTCCGTTCATTGTTTTTTATGATTTGTTACTTCAGACATGCTTCAATAAACCACATAATTCTACATGCTATTCATAGTTAAGTATTTCTGATTTTTATTTCCCAAGATGGCTGGAGCTTAAATAGCAACCAATAGGTTTAATATGAGTAGTTAAGAAGTTTTTCTAATTATCTAAGTTCCCCTAATATTAAGTTACAATAAAAGGTGGAGAAGTACAACACACAGTGTGCACTCACAAGGAAGTAAGATACTTGCATCAAAGCAGATGCTGCTGACCGCAACAAAATCCAACAAGTTTTATTAACCTGCATAGACATCTTTGAGGGTGCTCATCCTACCTATGGCATCTTTTATATACATTCTGGACGGATCATTGATCATTCTGACTTGAATGCCCATGCTGCAGTTCAGTTGGGGGTGAATGCACAGGCGCAGTATGAAAGCGAATGGGCATAGGGTTTTACAAGAATCTGCAACAAAAAGTCAAAACTATGACATCTGTAACCAAGCCAAGAACATTCGTTGGAAGTGAACTCCACATAGTTGACAGAGAATTCATATATGCTCGTGTCATTGGAATAATGACATCATCAAAGGAAAATGTATCCCAAGATGCTCTTTTCGTTCATGAATTGGCTCCTCATCCAACATCCCTCTTCAACGAGAATGGAGAGATGCGATTAACTGCAAAATCTATACTGAAGAACAAACTGAAAGTCAAGCGTGGAAAATGCACAATTGAGTCCTCTCCTGTGGTAGTTATCATGGATAGCTGTGCCATTCTGTGGACAGTCCATTGGCCTGCACAACCAGCCAAGGTATCAGCTCTAGTCGATATTTCTTCTACCAGTCTCATAAATCATCTGGATTCAACGGATGTGTTCCATGTTGTATTTGAATAGTGCAACTCCATGATTGCCAAATCAACTTGCTGTACAGCAAGGTCAAAGGGACTTATCGTGTGTACAAACTCTTTAAGAGTCACCATTCTCAGAGCAAGAAATGGTGTTGAATGTCACTGCAAACAAGAAGAAACTATACAGTTGATTGTCACCAGATTGTGCAATGTTGAGGTGCCTTTCAGCAAGAAACTTGTGACGACCTGATCCATATCCTGTCCATGTTGGAGTTGGAAGACAAGAAACTGTAATCACACATAAGGCGGACATCATCATGACATATCATATGATCACAGAAGCTGCAGCAGGGCACACTCCAATCAAAGTAGTTTCTGATGACAACGACGTGCTTCTACTTCTTGCCCATAACTTGCATGCTCAGGCGAATGAAATCCCAACAATATTCCAATTATACATGGAGTCTTTCACCAAAGATGGAACAGTTATCAACATCAATGCAATTGTTGAAAACCACGTTTCAACTCTGCCCATCCATCTGGCTGCACATGCATTAAGTGGCTGTGATGCTGTTTTATCTTTGTCTGGAATAGGCAAAGCCACAGTTCTCAAGAAGTTAGTAGTTTTCGTTGGTGAACTACAGCTTGGTGACATGGCAAGCTCCAAAGATGAAATCATCAATTTATCCATGGAATTTGTGTCAACCTTGTATGGACAGGAGACATTTGGTACACTGAGTAAGATGATAAGTAGCAGCTTTACAAAGAAGTTAAGCAGCAAAAGGTACATGCCACCAAAGCTGTAAGTCTGCCTCCCACAATGGCTGACTTCAAGCCTCACTGTCAATAAGCTTACTATCAAACAGCTCTGTGGAAATCTGCAGATATGCCAGTACCCCCACAAGATCTCAACCTCCTGGAATCAAGGAGGGAGATGAAAGCATCACAACTGCAGCCATTACGCATACTTCCAGGTCAACGAAGTTCTCATCCTGGTGAATTGCCAGTGCAAATCCGGTTGTATTCACTGGCTTGCTTTAACTTCTGCAAATGTAGGAGACAGTCAACTTGTGACAACTCTATGAAAGTTATCACAGACAACAGCAGTGATGAGTATCAAGAACTACATTTGTAAAGAATTAGGATGTATCGGCATGATGTACTTGTTAGTAATTAATAGGAATTGTGAAAGGAAATCGTTATCGAGCATTTTTTTTAGAAATATATGGCATTTGTTTTTCGTGTCAGACAGTTTTATGTTACCGAAAACTAGTAATATAAAGAACATTATCTTGTATATCCAAAAGACAAGCCTTAAAATGAAATATGTGAGTGGTATAAAAAAGAGGGACAAACTTCATATTCTTGCAGCCAGGGAACACATCAAATGCACTTTCTTGAGCATTATTATGGTAACTATGTGGATTTGAGGTAAAAAAAGAAAAAAACCGACATATTACACATGAATATTGTCCCATAAAAATAGAACTCAGATTTTTCGTTAGGAGCAATGGCGGCCATTTTTCATTTTTGTATTTTACGTAAAACGCTCAAGGTTTAGCGTCTGGGAGCACTCATCAAATTTGGATTCAGCTGGTCAACTTACCCTAGAATCAGCTTTAAAAGTTTATATATATATATATATATATATATATATATATATATATATATATATATATATATATATATATATATATATATATATATATATATATATATATATATATAACAAAAATAGGTAACCCCTCAGAATCCAGGACTAAATCCGGAAATAGGACACCTCCACCTTATTAAGCCTCCCGGAAAGACAAGGGATTGTTTCAGCGTACGATTAACAAAGCTCTTAATACGACTTAAAGCCATTTCTTACAGACAAGATGAAACCCAAAAGCAACAGAAAAAGACTATAATGTTATAGAGTTAACACTGTTACCAATCGTGTGGAAATTTCCCCTGATTTTGGGAATTCTGGTTACTGATGAGGGAATGGAGGAGTTTCGCTTTTTGTTTAAAATTCACTGTAGATTATATACTTTTCCTACTGATCAAATTCCATGAATAAATATCTTACGAAAGCATTTCACGATAGCTAAACGAAAGACACTTAAAGGTATCGCGTCGAAATCTAAAAATTTCTTTCATTTTATCTGGAGAGAAAGAGTGCGGTTTACAAGTTTAGGGATTACATAAGTCCAGAAACTGAAGGGATCCGTCGATAATTATAATGGATATATTTTCCTTTACAGATATCTCTCTCTCTCTCTCTCTCTCTCTCTCTCTCTCTCTCTCTCTCTCTCTCTCTCTCTCTCTCTCTCTCTCTTGTGGTTAGTAGAATAAAATTGGAACCTTAGAAGAATCATGATACCAGATTAATCTCTGATTAACATGGTAGTGTATAGTTAAATTATTAATACACACACACACACACACACACACACACACACACACACATATATATATATATATTATATATATATATATATATATATATATATATATATATGATTGGTTTTTCTTTGATGCTACCAATGTCATGATTATAAATGCGAATCATTAAATTTCTTCGCAATCAAAATATTATATGCCGGGTTTGTTTTTGTAGATGCATCTGTCAGTCTTTTCTTTTGGGTGCATCTTATGCATTTGATACTCTTCCAAGAGCAGTTAAGCAGCTCGTAAAGGATTTTTATAATTACTTTTATGTCCACCCCAAAGCGTTTATCTAAATTGAAAGAGTTTCAGTAAATTGTTAATGTAAAGCCTCATAAATTACTGCATTAACAAACACAGGTGAAAGGGTATTTTGTCACCTGTTGGAACAATTTGATGCATTTCACTAATGCTGTATTAGCCGACAGACCTTTAGCAACAGAGATACTTTTAGAAAAAGTTGAGAGATCCTGTCAATGAGGTATATCTGCAGTTCGTACGATTTGGATTCCCTCTTTTTAATGACCTCAATAAACTGATGCTCTCTGAAAGGCCTGATCCATTTAATGTAATACAACATTTCACTAATGCTGTATTTGCCGTCGGACCTTTGGTAGCAGAGGCCCCTTCTCTATCATTGATTTTGTCTAAGTAAACAACTATGGAGTGTGTATGAATATGATTTTTTTCTGATTTTTTTTGAAAATTAAAAATTATATACTTTGATATGCCTGTTTCCCGAAAAGAAAGATGGTTACAGTTGTCACAGATATCTGCTGCACTATTCTCGTTTTTCTATACAATTTTCGGATTGAGTTTATTTTTAGTAAACGGGCATAACTCCCCCCTTAGCTTGGTGACATTCCTTTCCCAACCCCGAAAATCAACCATGAAATGTTAGTACAAATCTCATTTCAGCTTACCATAGGATATTTCATTATTTATTGTAATCAAAACCTTGTGTTGATGTTATCAGGCGTTGGAATGAGATCCCCTTAACTTTAAAATTCGATATGCCTCTAAAACATAAAATTATAGTCGCCAATCAAGTTTTATATTATGATGGCAGTAATTACTATAGACATGATATACTCTAATTTCTGTCTTGCTGTACATTTGTAAACAAATATATAATTGCTTAGTATATAGCAACAGATAAATCTGGGTGTATGAAATGTACGCATGGACCTATAGTAAGACTTTGGAAACTTAAGTTACCCTGATGGAATAATTATAGTTCTCAGTATAAACAAAGGTTTTTAGAATTTAACCCAAATCTTTTATGTGCTGATGTTTACGTGTTTTAATTTTGTTTAACTTCATGTAACTTACAATCAACAAGATTCTGAAATTTGGGAGATAAAATATGCCTAAATGTTGAAGGTTTAAAGATATCCTATTTCTATTTGAGTGGATGTACATTATTTGCATATGATAGATGAATTTTAATGAGTTTATCTCAAACTCTCATTTCCTGAGATGGAAGATACCATTGCAGAGTTCCCTTTAATACAAGGCTGTTCGCCTTAAGTTGGTTTATATATCTCGTATACCTCTTTATTTCGTTCTTGGCCTTTGCCCATACCTTGCAAGTGACGCCTCCATTGTCATTGTTTATCTGGATTATCTGAAAAGCTTATGGATCTTTGGAGCTATACACATCTTGCATGTTAATACATAACCGATCTGAAAAGATTTTGCAGAGAAGATGATGGATTGACGAACTAAGAAAATTTGCTAGTGTAGACTGGCATAGAAAAACCATTAAACAGACGCGAATGGAAAGACATGTTTGAGGCCTTTGTCCTGCAGTGGACTAGTAATAGCTCGTGGTGATAATGATGATGATTATAAATATATAATGGTGCTATATATATATATATATATATATATGTATATGTATATGTATATGTATATGTATATGTATATATATATATATAGATATATATATATATATAGATATATATATAAACATACATACACACACACACACACACACACACACACACACTCTGTACATAGCATGAATGCTACACCTTATTCCGAACGCATTATTTTGAATAGAAAAGTGAAACTGCATTGGCTCCTACTCTTCGCAAGCTGCCCCTGATTACGAAGAGTCGAAACGTAGACCCAAGGCTGTCTCATCAGTAGGCAGAAGTAGCTTTTGTTGGAGATCCAACTTAACGAGGCAGGTGATGTTGGGATGTCCATAAAGAGTCTGGATCTCAAAATAAAGCTGGGGAATATCGACCTGTTAGCGTCCTATTAATGTCTTGGACGTGTCCGATTATTCTTGCAATGGCATTTTGCCAAAGGGTCCCGCGTCTGAGTGTAGTGTCAAGCCAGATCGGCCATTTGGCTGCTTATCCGGGGTCGCTAAGCTTTTGTGCTGCTCTGTTTATGTCTTGTAGACTTGCCCGTCACGGGTGGTTGAATGCCTTCCTGGTGGATTCTGCTCTGTTGCGCGGGCTTACGCAGACACCTGGTGGGAGGTAAACCATCCTGTCGTCGGGATCTCGCTTACTTTTAGTGATGGTTAACTATCAGTTGAGTTAAGGGTTGTAGGAAGGTTGCATGCGTGTATCTGCGTCATTATGTTTCATCTAAAAGGTGATATTTCATGGTAAAAATGCCCTAACGATTTTTTTTTTCATTTCATACGAGTGCGGTATGCCACAACTCAGTACTTCGAATCTCTCTCTCTCTCTCTCTCTCTCTCTCTCTCTCTCTCTCTCTCTCTCTCTCTCTCTCTCTGTGTGTGTGTGTGTGTGTGTGTGCTTCAAATGTAAAGGAAAATCATCTCATGATAAACTAGATTTAATGATAGTTTTGTATCATTTGATAAAAGGGGCGAGCTATTTTGTGTTAACATATTAAGTTGCCGCTTTGACACCCTATGTGTAATGTATGGTTTATCTCGGTCTGATAACCTTTATTTACCTTTGTCATCATTAGTTTGTTTAAGAACGTAGTTTAGATACAGTAGATATTATGATTATTCTACCTGTGTATAATCTGTACAAATAAATGCAATTTACTGATTTGTCAAATTTTTTATGGCAAGTCCATTATCATTACAGCTTTCAGCATATACTGTATTACCTAATAATGGGATGAAACTTATATACCGAAAGATTATTTCGTTATATTTCCATGTAGTGCACAATAAAGAAAAACTATATTTTTATTTCGACTTTCCTAATGTTTTTTCCTATATTTTTTTCTCTCATTTCACTACATATATAGGTGCACAAGACAATGAAGTAGAAAACTCACTATTATAATTTCCATTTAGTTATGAAGGCCAATGAAATAGGAAACTCTCTATTTCAGTGCTTATATAGTTGTGAATGCCAGTGAAGTAGGAAATTCACTATTTATAATATCTATTTAGGTGCAAAAGCCTTTGAAGTATGAGGTTCACTTTTCCAGTGCTAGTTTAGGGGCAAAAGCCAATTTCGTCGGAAACTTACCTTTCCAATGCCTATTTAAATGGGAAAACCAGTAGAGTAGGACACTTCCGTTTCAATGCCCATTTCATCATCATCATCATCTCCTCCTACGCCTATTGACGCAAAGAGGAAAATACTATTTCAATGCCCATTTATTTGTGAAAGCCATTGAAATAGGAAATTACCTACTTCAATGGCTATTTAGTTACAAACGACAATAAAGTAGGAAAATAGCCACTTAACAATTACAGCAGTAGTTAACACCTTGAGTGAAGAAGAATTGTTTTGTAATCTCAATTTTGACAGGTGTGTGAGAATGCCAAAAGAATCGGCAAGACTATCCGGTGTATGTGTAAGCAAAGGAAAAAAGCCGTAACCAGAGAGAGGTATCCAATGTAGTACTGTCTGGCCAGTAAAAGGACCCAATAACTCTCTCGCTGTAGTATCTCAACGGGTGGCTGGTGCTATCTTGCTTTTATGGCTCCTTACCTTTTCATATTTATATATAGTTATTTACCATAACGATCTTTTAAACAATATCATTAAAAAAACGCGAAATCACTTGTATGTTTTTTTATTCAAAAGTCAGCAGAATGTGCAATTAGACTTTCAAATCTCCACTAGGACAAAAAGGGAACAGGAAAAAAAGTAAAGATGATGGAAAGAATTGACAAACTCTGTATCAACCTAAGTATATCTAGAGTGAAATAACCTTTAGAATTTTATGCTTGACTGTATTGCATATCTATAACTATTGGTGATTTCAAAGGAAGATTAATCGAGACAGTTAGGAAACGGTGCCATTTTTAAGTAAACATCTTATTTTCTTCTTATTTTTTACTATGTTCTAACTTGCATTTTAAAGAGAAAGACTAAATATCAAATTAATCCCATCTTGAACTTGAAAAGCAAAGACCTTGACTGGTCACATCAGTAGCCACATGAACGGTCCTGAATTTTATGTTGAGCGACAAATATCTTTTTTTCTCTAATACAAGTCTAGTTATAGAATCTCTAGGCTAATATTCAGCATTCATTCATCTGGAAACCAGCCCTACACTGTCTCATCAAAGCTAAGGGTGGAGGACAAGTGATTTAGAATGCATCTCTGAAGATAAACCTTAATGCATATCCTTTGTATCATAACTTGTATCAGTAGAACGCCGTCTGGCCGCCATCCCCTTTGTCCTATTATAGTCAAGTGGCTGAGACTGACCCGTCTTCCCATATCAAGCTCGGTCACTGCAAGAAAGGTGAGATAAATGACAAGTTAACACAATTTCCAGGCGACACTAGGCATTCTGTTTATTTGTTTTTTACTCCTTCTTTTATTTTGTTAGGAGGTCATTATACTTGTTGCTGTAATGTCATTAAATGTTTATTGCAGAAAAAGCTCTTTATTTGGATATTTACTATAAAAATTAATACTCCTCAATAACATTTTTGATAATGCTCATATCTAAAAATATCTCTATATCTACTTTACGTCTTGTAGAAAGAATGTCTTAGATTTATAAAAATAAGAAACTGAATGTCCGTATTGAAATAGTACTTAGCTGATAATAAGTCCAAATCTCATAATCCAGTTCAATCCAATCATGGCCTTCAAGGGTATCCTTTCTCGCCATGTTCTCCATAAACTACTGACTCCCGAATTACTTAATCCTTTTGAATGACCAAGAAGTGGCCCTGATCACTAGGTATCGTATATCTAGAATAGCAAGAGGGTGAGGCTTGCTTCTATATTTCAACGCTCCAAATGGTTAGTGACGCCTGTAACATCATTGAACATAGATAGAAACGTGTCATTTAAGTCGAAAATAGCAGTTTCCGGGACCGCTAGTGTAGGGCGTAAGTAAGACTTGTAGCTTTAGAAGGCAGGTCTGGTGAGCTTAACAGCGAGTTGATATGATTATGATTATACTAATCTGCCTCTGACATGTAGTACCCTCTCCACTTCCTCGTCGAAAGGATAAGGTTACGCAGGCGTCCCTAATTCTAATGCAAACATCTTTTCCTGTTTTTATACTCCGCTAAATCGAGATAAGAGTGTTACAAGTGGCAGAAGTAATATTCACTTTTTTTTCGAATGTTGTTGCATACCAATGAAGCTTGAATATGCACGCTAGATTAATTCTTGAGAATGCAGACTCTTATGGAATTTAGCAGTTTTATGGTTGTATCCGGATACATGAAATGTAGATCCTTAGGAAATTTACTAGTTTTTGGAACATTAAAAGTATGACGCAAGAAACTATAATATTTTTATTGTATGATGCCCTCCGAACACAAAAACTATGTTTGTATAAGACCAGCATTCTTTGTTTGTGTAACATTTATGTTATATATATATATATATATATATACATACATATATATATATATATATATATATATATATATATATATATTTTAATTGGGTCTCATTCTTGTTGATGTATGGTAAAATTAATCAAAATTAAATAACATAAATTCAGCATGATTTTAAATGTTGACATTTTCATCAGTGCTTAAAACATCGTTATGATTTTATCGTCAGAAAAGAAAATAAGATGAAGTTCCTAATTCCAATAAGCTTACCTTTATTTACCGACATAGCATTGTACATGCGTTGACTTTGAAGTTTACCGCCAGAGGAAATTACATTTTCCGTTACAAAACTTGTATAAATACATTTTGAGATGACATGTTATTGTCTGGTAGAAGATATTTAACTACCGATGGAAACTACAGAATTCAGTTGATTCTTTTGTTGTCTTCAGCGGCTAGGGAAATATACTCCTACTAGTGTGTACCGAAGCCGTCAAAAATGATAGTCTAAATATTTATCAATATGGATATGCGCGCGCACACAAATTCAACCCTGTCCCTCCCCCTTTCGTAACTACAACCCGCTGCTTTCGGCAATTTGTGTATAGTGTGGTTTCCTATAGTCCATTTCTTTTATCGAGGCAGATTTGCACCGACTCGCAGCGGTGCCCTTTTAGCTCGGAAAAGTTTACTGATCGCTGATTGGTTAGAATTATCTCGTCCAACCAATCAACGATCAGGAAACTTTTCTGAGCTAAAAGGGCACCGCTGCGAGTCGGTGCAAATCTGCATCGCTAAAAAAAATTGACTATAGTGGACCTCTCCGGGTACCCTCTCTTGCCAGGATGCAACTTCTCCTTCACCTCGTTAAGCGTGACAGGAAGGAAATCATATATATATATATATATATATATATATATATATATATATATATATATATATATATATATGATTTCCTTCCTGTCACGCTTAAAGGGGAGAGGGGAGATTTTTTTCAAGTGCTAGAGTTGGATCTAACAAAAACTGCTGCCACAATAAAGGAGAGGCTGGAGAGTTAGTTAACTCCCCAATTTATTATTCTATAGTGATTCTATAGATTCCGTTAAAGTATCATAATTTGATGACTAAGTAACAGGTGGAGCTTGTTTTTTAACTTTTAAAAACTATGAAACCTATTTGTTTGATATCTTTTCTCATACTATCTAGAAATTACTTGAAACCGTGTCAAAAGTTTAGATTATCTAACTCAAGATGAACTATGAAATAATTTTAAAGATGATCACCTTTTCTCTTCTTAGTTGATGATTGAAAAGTTTTCACAAAATCGCAGCAACGCATCGTTACTGCTTAGACCTTTAGCTGTCACGCTGATTTCATGAGCTAAAAAGTTTGTTATCGTTGATCGTCTAGGTACATGTCATTCTGAGATTTTTCTTTCACCAAATGAATTTGGCGCACTGAATATTTTCAAATCTGAAACAATGTATAAAGGATATAAAGTTAGTGTTTTATGCTTTTTAGATTTGATTGCATTATTTCATTGCTAGTGTCCATTTTAAAGGAAATTATAAAAGCCTTTTGCATTATTTTAAATTTACTTTCTTACAGCCAACACACA
>NC_090726.1:160762283-160777283 GCF_036898095.1 Palaemon carinicauda
TAAATATATATATATATATATATATATATATATATATATATATATATATATATGTATATATATATGTATATATATATATATGTGTGTATATATATATATATATATATATAATATATATATATATATAATATATATATATATATAATATATATATATATATATATATATATATATATATATATATATATATATATATATATATATATATATATATATAAATAAGACATCAGGGGTGCAGTTGGCGGGGGGGTTGGATCTGCCCAGGGTAACACCCTAAAAAGGGGGGATAGACTGAGAATTATATTTAAGAAAATTTTGTCTTTCTAGTTTGAGGGTTATGATATGATTTTCAAAAAGTTACTTTATACTTGGGACTCCCTCAAAGGTGTTGACACTCAAGGCGCGAAACCTTAAAAAAGATTGACCAAAACATTGTGAAATCCTGGAGAGGGGTTAACCCCAAATGTTACAAATAATTGAAAAAACTTTCTTGTATATACATTGTTCCTAGAGTAATTCACATATCCAAATGAAAATTTCAGGGATTGAAAGGAAATATATTTTCCCTGTTCCTGCCAATTTCCATGTTGATAACTGCAATAGAAAGGGCACAGCTGTCATGTTACCTTTTTGCAGCAACACAAGAGTGAACTGCATGTTAGTGAGAGATATCAACGAAGGAGAAAGCTGATCCCATAAACAATATTCGTCCTAAGTTGTACCTGTCTAGGTTATCCTTATCATTGTTACCTCATATTATGAACGGGCTATCAAAGAGACACTTTTACCTTCAAAAGATAATCTTACAGAAGAAGCAATCAAGAATTATAAAAACAAGACAAGAATAAGAAAGTCATTTGCTCAAACTATAACAGAAAGGGATGCTATGAAGATTTAAGAAAAAAAAGGTGAACTGAATAGAAATAAAGGGAAAACCCAAACAAATGTATTAAGAGGGATAGAAACATGAAAAATAAGGGAAATACAAAGTAACCAAATATTTCTCGATTGTTTAAGAAAAATTCCTGCAACCACTGAAGTACAAAAAATTTAAATTGACTAAGGTAATAAATAGTTATAATTCAAACTATTTGTATAGTCCCGATAGCTAATCTGATCAGAATTTATTCATACCTAAAATAAAAGAAATAAAAAAGTCCATGTATATTTGTGGATGCCCTTGTGCTGGAAGAGTACCTCCAATAAGAAGATTGTTTGTTGAACAAAAACTTATAAAATTTGATCCCATTTTCACTTGCTGCTTCGCCAAGACCCTCAACACCCATCACATTCTCTATACTTTGATTATTCCTTCCAACTTTAGCATTGAAGTCACCACTCACAATTTTTATATCTCTCTCTGAGATCACATCTATTACACTCTGGAGTTCTTTTTGGTATTTATCTTCCATTTCTTCATGGGAATAATTTGTTGGTGAATAGCAAACTATAATACTTATATTACACTGTTTTGATTTAAATTTTGCAAGTAACAAACTGCTATTTACAGCTCTCTATTCCATTAATGACTTTTCTGCTCCTGGTGTCTTTATCATTCCTAGCCCTTCTCTTCCAACTCCATTTATTCTTCCTGAGCAGATATATGTATTGCCTTGGTCTAGGAGTTCTTCATCAATCCCCTTATAACGTGTATCACTTAGGGCCAAGATATCCTAACTATATTCTATAAATTCATTCTCTACTTCCTGATTGATGGTTCTAACATTCATTAGTATTTATAAACCTGGAGATTCTTAGCAACCCGCTATGCCCGGGGCTGGGGCCATTCTTTCATTTTCGCTTTCCATAGACTGACTAAATCCATAGAGGATTCATTGGGTAAATTCATCAAAGGATAACCAGTTCCTTGTGATGCACAGTGCCTATCTAAGGCAAGTGACCCCTGTTGGTCCATACTAATTTCAGTAAGATCAACTTCCAGGCATCTGGAGTAGAGGGGTATCCAGGGCACCAAACGGATACGAACCTTTTTCATATCACAACGTAATTAAAGATCCTTCATTTAAGGAATCCAGGCCTCAAAGAAAATGGTTAGTGCCATCTTTAAAAGACCTGAAGCAGTATTCTTAGAATTCAGTTGATGTAAATAGACAAGTCTTATATTCAAGCATTTAATTTGCTGTGTATGTTTATAATATATATTGAATTGTTCACATTTATTTCAATTTTTGCATGTGTACATATTTTTTTCATTAGTAGCACGTTTGATTATTATTTAATTTTTTAAAAATCATATTTTTTATTCTTTTTTAAATTAATACTTTTTTCTATTAAATTGAATGGATAAAAATATTTTAAAAGAGCTATCATTTATCTATATTTGTTAAATTATCAAGAAAATACATAAATATATATAAAAATAATATAAAAGATGAGAAAATTTATAAAATTATTACTTAATAACTTAACATTGTGAATTAGTTTTTTTTTTTTATTACGTGTCCAAAATTGCCTTGCCATTTTCAAGGTGAGGCAAAATTGGACACTGGATAATCCTGATTTTTTCAAAGATTTTTAATTTTAAACCTTCCTTTAGTATCATCTACTAACAATTTTTTTTAGAAATAATAATTTCTAGTATTATTTCTGAGAAGCCCTAAAATGAAAGTGAGGCAATTATTGGACACCCATATTGAAATTTTTTTTGAGTGGTATTTAATATTTTTTCAAAACCAAACATACTAATATTTATAAAGTAGTAAGTTGGGCAATTTCTAACAGCATTATAGTTTTCGAAAATTATAAATAGTTTTAGAGATATTGCATCTGTCCAATTTTTGCCTTACTCGTCCAAAATTGCCTTACGCTACTAGACTAACAGCATAAGTGATAATGAAATTTATATAAATATTTGGGGATAGAGAGATAGAAACATTTACAAGGCATCCATGCGTGTCAGTTCAAAGTCATGGTTTTCTTTTCCTAAAATTATCAAGTATGTTCTGGACAAGTATCGGAGTGTCGGAACGTTCTCAATTTTGCCCATGTTCCGTAAGTGATTATTCTGATGTGGAATTTTTTTTTTTTTTTTGTCTCTAGGGTACCATGCTGTCACACACTACAGTTATCTGTTTTTTTTTTTTCATTCGCTTGACGTGGAATTCTTCCCATCAGGTCTATTGACCCTTATAATTGTAGATGTAATAGAAACTGCAATATTACTATTGAGCGTGATGCCCCTTTCTGGAGTTTTCCGAGTTACAGTATTTCTAAGTTTTATGTTATTAAATATTTTTATTTACTGTTATTCATTTCTATTTTGTTTTATTGGAGCTCCCTTGTTCTTTTAACCCATGAACTTATTGTGTCTACCGGACTTTTATTTTATTTTTGAGTAATGATACTGAAAAAATAATTTGAGAAAAAATGTATTCTCTTAATTCCAACTGAGTTGATTTTCCTCATGGTGGTGTTTTTTTTTTTTTTTTTTATTATTATTATTTATAACAGCATGAGAATCAAATCGGTCAATTGTGCAATCACAAAACTCTCGTCTTTATTCGGCAGGTGAATTCCCCTTATTTTATGTCACATAGAATAAAGCTGTTCCATTTTGCGTAAAAATTAATTTTATTACTTTTTTTCTCTTGGTTTTGAAGGTCGTCAAGGTTGAATGGAAGTAAGCACTATCCATCATGTATGATCAAGAATTTTTTTAAGGTTTTGCTTTTCTTTTATGAGAAAAATAAAATGGGTGGTCTGACTGTTTGGGAACCTATTAAAAGTAAGAAATAAAAAAAAGAAAAAGACGAACAACGGAAGGCAAAATTTTTGGGCAGATCAATTCAATTGCTTAGTAACCTCAGGGAACAATTAAACCGAAATAAGGCAATTGTAAATTCCAGAATTCCAGACTTGTTTTGCATTGCTCTTGCATTTCTGCATAAGAATGCTTGATTTAGAAGAAAGGTGACTCACAAAAACTATATTATTCAGTCACTTTTATGAGTGCACCTACAGATGTTATGTTTTTCAGAAGATTTATGAACAATGTTTAGTGCCATCTATAAGTTATATTTAAAACCTGCATTGAATTGCCTAATTATACATAACTATTATAAGCGACGAATTCTTTTAATAAGAGTTTATCAGGCTTTTAGAAGGTCGATATGAATATTTTGATATCTTGGACAACGAAACCATCCGAGATTTGTTTTTGATATCTTGGACAACGAAACCATCCGAGATTTGTTTTTGATATCTTGGACAACGAAACCATCCGAGATTTGTTTTTGATATCTTGGACAACGAAACCATCCGAGATTTGTTTTTGATATCTTGGACAACGAAACCATCCGAGATTTGTTTTTGATATCTTGGACAACGAAACCATCCGAGATTTGTTTTTGATATCTTGGACAACGAAACCATCCGAGATTTGTTTTTGATATCTTGGACAACGAAACCATCCGAGATTTGTTTTTGATATCTTGGACAACGAAACCATCCGAGATTTGTTTATCATCCCCAAAAAATTTTTTTATTTAGAATATGGCTTATCAAATGCAACTGGAATTTTTTAGCTGTGTCAAAAAGATAAAGTTTTCTCCTCATGTTGCCATCATTCAGGTTTTAAAATGTTAACCTCTACTTGAGGCTATTTATTGAAAGAAAATCTTGACATATATCTAAAAGGAAGTGAATAATCTTTGTGTATGTGTGTTGTATTATTACACACTTTCCCCTTTTCATACTAAAGTATCCCTAACATAATACGTAAATTAAAGGACGTCTTGCCGGAGCTTATTTCAGAAATATTGTGGTTCGAAGTAAGGAAATGGTGGGTTTCTGACAAGAACTTTCACTTAATAAATCGTACTTTGGGTATATCCAACTTGACTAAAAGCGCTTTCCTGGGATTGCTGTTCTTGCTAATAATGAAATTTATGGCAACCCGCTATCACCAGCGTCATGGGGAAAAAAAGAATATGAAAATTTGAATTCTTGATAAGAGAGGGGGAAAGGACATTCGTTGACCTTTTAGGCTGGTTTGAATGGCGTTAAAAAGAATACAGTAACAGTTATATAATGATACGTTTTCGTACAGGGCCAGGAAAAATAGATTTTTTTTTTTTTTTTTTTTTTTTTTTACTATTTCTTGAGGCTTTACAGCGTGTCAATATATATTAATACCAAAAGTTTTGAATTCTTAGCCGTCAAAAAATAAAATAAAAAATCTACAAAATTAAACCATTCAATTATGTATTATTGCCCGAAGCCCCGAATAGCGGAAGTGCAGAATGAGCAAAGGACCAAAGTAACCTCCTTACCTGAAGAAAGCTGCAACTGAGTCAAGCAAAAAGAGAAAGGGCTTGGCAATAACCGTTATGAAAAGTTCTTTAATAAATGCAGAAATGAATCGTCGGTTAGTTAATTGCCCTACCACCCGCACCCCCTTGTATGTTGTTGCTTTAAACATGCGTGTGGTGTTTATTGAACCAATCAGGGCATATTCTATGTGGCACGCCATATGTGTGTGGTGCATAGCTAATTTATTTAGATGCCACCTTCCGCCTGATCTGGATGTTAGATAAACATTTTAGTAATGCTAACATTCGTCCGAACGATGTTTATGACTCTGCGATATTAATCAGTGCCTTTACTTCCTGCTTAGTTAATTTGCACCTGCGTTCTTAGTGCTGCAGGTCAGGCTGTATTTACATATTAGTCTGTATTAAATGTTTAATTGGCTTTATGCTTGATTTATCAATATATTTCTCGAGATAATGGTTTAATCATTTATTGCGAAAGCAGATATAAGAGCATAGATTTAGAAAGCTAGTGTTTTACTTCATTATACCACACTGTTTTCATGTAAAATCAGCGATAAAGATCTACAATAAAAACAAGTTCCTGACCTTTCTTTGTTAAATTTGTTTTAAAGTTAGTTTTTTTTTATTATTAAATTTTACGAAATATATTTATTAAAGGACAGGAAATAGCTTTATCCTTGGACTTCTTTTAGAACCTTTCATGGAGTCACTTCAGAGAATATACCGACCATGCAAAAAATCAAAGCATCAATAAATATTGCATTTATGAAATCAAGTGTGATGATGATATTATTCTAACTGAATGAAAGACGAGTTAACATTATACACTGCTGCTTCGTTTATTAGTAATGTAAGGATAAACAAATGAATCTAACACTTGTTAGCCCCTCGGTGATGAAGACATCTGTCTTTTTTTATGTAAAAGCCAGATAAATCGTTTTTGGTTTAGTGTTCTAATTTGCAGTCATATATGAGTGTCAATGTAACTCAAGATTACATATAATTTAGAGCAAATTATGAAAGAAATGAGTCTCGGTACAAACTAAATAATCTGACCCTGTGGTTTTGAAGTAATTATAAGTGTCGAATTTTTTAATGCACTCCTGTGTAAACGTGAAAATTTTGATTGTTTATTTTACTGCATATTTCTGGGAGGGCCATTATATTCACTCACATACTATTGTGGGTATAATGCAAGTCTTAGCAAACATGAATGAAAGCAATTTTTACTAAGTGAACAAAGTGCCAATTAGAAATGTATATTTTTTTCTTGTCACCACACTCAAGGGTGACATGTCATACCAATATAACTTACTCCGGATTTAGACCCCTTGGTAAATTTATTGATGGATTGCAAAACTTGGAGTAGTTTTCTATCTCTTCTACTTTACAAGATAATTCGTTTTTTCAATCTTTCTTGCGTCTAACATTACCCTGAATGAACATTTTTTTTTTTTTTAAATTCCAACGATCCCCAGGTTATAATGTATTGCTTATAATTAAATTCATGCCAGCAAAATGTGTTTGGCAAATTCCCTGTAAAAGTCTACATCCTTCACAAGTAAATCTCAAAGCAATGAGCCCGCATTTGTCTTTGCCTAATCAGATCAAAAGGTATTACAATGGGAGTGTGCCTGACATTGCACCTGCTCAAAATATTAGGCCATCATATAGATAGGTGTGAATTTAGATTAGTTTGCAAGTGTTACTCGATTGACACTCAATTTTATGAATAGTTTGTAATTCCCCATAAAACCCTACTTGTTTTAAAAGGATTCCCTGTTCCCCACAATTTTGCTCCTTATTTCCTTTGAAAAAGTCATTACCTCATGGTCTTCCAAGATCGGTATGTTTCATAAATTCTTCACCATGTATGGCGAACTGTACCCTTTGCAAGTAATATTAAAGAGTAAACTCTTCCTCGTTGATCTACATGTAGGCCTATTACGGATATTAGAATGTTATATTCTCTATCCGTCTA
The DNA here is from genome assembly GCF_036898095.1 of Palaemon carinicauda. Lineage (NCBI taxonomy): Eukaryota > Metazoa > Arthropoda > Malacostraca > Decapoda > Palaemonidae > Palaemon > Palaemon carinicauda. Next base: position 160,769,559 of record NC_090726.1, read on the forward strand.
TCTTGAACCAAGTTTAGATCACACTAAAGATGTGTTTTATCGCGAAAAAAATGTCTATCTTAGATCTACTTATAACCTGCAAATTTCTAAACTTTTAGCAAGAGTTAGGCCTATAGAATGTTTGACATTGCTGAATGAAAGACCCTGATGCTTAGAAATGTCTGGGAAATGTCCCTTAAAAATCTTTAATTTAACTCCTATCCAAAGTAGATATGCCGGAAAGGCATAACAAGTCTCCTCAGAGGAGTAAATACTCATTGGAAGATTAATTAAGATCCTCAGGTGTGTGTATCTGTATGTAATGTAATCACAAAATTCTGAATGAAACGACTTGAAGCTTTGGAGAACCTGGTCACCTGCTCCTTAGTTGGAGTCAGGAGATGAGGAGGCTCTCGAAAGTTCCCAGATGTAAAATTTTCAATGTTGCCCATTAATAATGATAATAATAATAATAATAATAATAATAATAATAATAATAATTATAATAATAATAATAGTAATAATAATAATAATAATATGAATGATAATGATATAAATAATAATGATGGTAATGGTAATGATGGTAATGTTAATGATGATAATGATAATAATGATAATGATGATAATGATGATGAGGAGGAGGAGTAGGAGGAGGGAAAGATAATTTATTTTCAACGTTCCTCAGCGATGTTGCGTGCCTAAATGAATAATTATGATTAAAGCCATGCTCACGGGATATGGTTTTGTGGGTTTGACCCACACTCCAATTAGGAAGAAATTTGAATTTAATGAGAAAATATAAGCGAGAAACGAAAAATGCAACTATTTACATTGACACCTACTGTGTTAACAATGTTACAAGAAAGAAAAATCACAGAATAAGAGGTATGAAGTTTTAGGAAATATTGAAAAATCCAGTTTTGCAAAGTGCAAAGAATGTTTTGCTGTAGGTGAATTAATGAAAGATCATAGAAGAGAATGGAAGTTCACGGCTTTCAAGGATAGTATTGTGTTATACCATATATGTATGTTATAAATATTTGTAAATTGCGTTATTAGCATGTTTTTCTTTTAAGTTCGTTTTCTAAACATAGAATACACTTGCATATGGACAAAGACTATTATTATTATTATTATTATTATTATTATTATTATTATTATTATTATTATTATTATTATTATTATTATTATTATTATTATTATTGTTATTATTATTATTATTATTATTATTATTATTGTGGTTGTTTTTATTGGTTAATCTCTCAAAGCTTGTCATTTCACGCTGGGCTTCGTAGAATATTAATGTTGTTCTGCCCGTCGACTTGCGTGTAATACCAAGATTAGTTAAATTAACCGTGAAAGCTTCAACGCGGCCTTGTTTAATTTTTTTTCCACGTAACTCAGAGGGCTACGGAACGCAAGAAAAAAAAAAAAAGACTACATTAACTTTCAAATGAGATAGAAAGTAAACTTCTGCCATCGTTCAAATCCTGAGCAGGTGCTGTCAAAAATGAATGCGAAGCAAGATGTATCGACTTGTATTGATTCTAATTTCTGGACTTGGATGTCAATAAATTCGTCTATCTTCGCTTAATTGTTCAGTAGAATATATTATCGCATTGTATCTTTCAGTATTACATTTGATCCTAAATTGTCATTTTAAAAAGTTAAGGATTAATCATTTAATCATTTATTTAAAAAATGTGTTTTATTCTTTCAAAATTGCATTTACAAAATACTTAATTTTCTTTCCTCAATAAACCAGTTAGGAAGTGATTATTATAGAAGATAGCCAGATAGTGAAAATAGATATCTGGCTCAACTTTACCTGGAGAATATAATTCATCACAATACTGTCATGTTAGATGAAAGCATGTTCTTCCAGGCGAGGCATCGTTTAATGAGCAGTAAAAGCATTAGTGCTGGGCCACTGCAATCCTTCACCTCCTGCTTTCAACAGAGAAGGGCGCTGCGCTGAGTTGCTATCAATGTAAAATTCTCTCTATTTTATTTGCCGAAAAAAAGAGCTCAGTTGGTGTGGTGTACATTACTGGTAGTATTAAATCTAATAGGTCTCCAAATGGAAGGATATCTGGACATATTTTTTAATAATTTTTAAAACAATTTGGTATTGTGAACAATTAAGTTATCTTCGGTAGGGTAAATTGTAAATTTACCATTAACTTCTGTTTTTGTATTTCGTGTTTTTCTGAAGGATTAGATGCCATTATGATGTTCATATTTATCGCATTATGTATAGTCTTCTTTTGATAAGACTTGTATAGGCAGTAAAACTGATAATACTTCATTTGTGGAACATCATCTTTCATTCAGTAGTTAAACGGGGATTGGTAAAATAGCTTGATTTTTTTTAAAGGCTCATCAATCACACACACAGAGAGAGAGAGAGAGAGAGAGAGAGAGAGAGAGAGAGAGAGACTTGGCTCTAAAAGTATTTGTTAGATACTGGTGTATAATATCTTTATGTTTTTTAGATATTTATTGGCATAGGGTTATGGAGAAGATAGGGAAATACCTCGGTGCAAATTGGTATTGCGAAAGGAGAACTTGTTAATAGGTTTCAGGAGTAGCTGATGTTTTGGCATATTGCAAGACATGTTGTTGGTAGTGAAGAGACAGTAAAGAGAAAAATGAAAGAGGGGGACTTATTTAATGTTATATGTTGAAAGTAAATGTTAGGAAGAATGAAAGTGGATATATAGTGTGAATATTGAAATGAAATAGTTCAACTCGTAGATGTACTTCTTAGAAATGTTACGAAACACGGTAGAATGACGTAATTTTCAAGTCCAAGAATAATTAGTGGAAAAGAAATAAGAAAGCTAAAGATGGGGGTTCGGCGTGTTACGAGCCCCGAGCGTCTTCTGGTCTACCCTGGTCCTACCATAGGTGCAGAGACGTGTACTCATGAACTATGGTAAAAAATATGAGCTAAGGATTGGGATATTTGAGTAGTTCCTATAATCCTCAAAAGCCACTGCCTGGCCCTCCATGGTCCTAGCTTGGGTGGATAGGGGGCTGGGGCACTAATCATCTATATATGGTCAGTCTCTAGGGCATTGTTACTAAACCTTTAAACCTTTGAACAAGATAAAGAGAAGTTAGAATAAGAGGAAATAGTAACAAACAGGATATAGATAAAGTTATTTCTAAGAGAAATAGAGATACAGAGAAGAGAAACTGTCACGAATAAGGATAATAAGGGAATAAGAGAAAGTGGAAAAAATTGATATGAAATTAGAGTAAAAATTTAGATTTTTCTACAATTTAATAAACATAAATAGGGGTACAAGAGTTGAAAGACCCAGGCCTACATGGCTAAGGTTTATGAAGCAATAGGCGTGATGATGAAATAAGACTTCTTCCACGTGAGAGATTCCATTCCATTCACGAGGCAGAGGGAATTCTTCACCCAGCACTTTGCCAAGACTATTGGCATACCTGAATGTATACCTGTAGATCCCTTAATTGGTTTCCCCTTTGATCTATCCTCTTGTTTAAAGGTTTAAATTCCACTTATGAATGGCAGAGAAAAAGGACAATCACATTGCCCTGTAACAAGCAGGAAAATGCCCTAGAGACTAACCATACATACATAGGATCAGCGCCCAAGCCCCCTCTCCACTTAAGCTAGGACCAAGGAGAGCCAGACAATGGGTGCTGATGACTCAGAAGATAGACCTGAACGCTCCCCCAAAACCCCATCCTTATCTCACAAGGATGGTGAGGTTACAGCAACCAAAGGCACTGACGACTTTGAGCAAGAACGCTACCACCAGGCCACCACAATCCTAACAATGTGTATAATTATCAAACTGGACTGAAGTACTTGTAAATTATTCACGCTATCATTCAATATTTTTAATAGCATGAAACAAATGTCTTTGTCACTCTACGAGGACCTGATTGTCAGTTTATGTTCACAATGTCTGGTTCTCTATATCTATCTCTCTAAGCATATAGATATGAATTTTATATAGAGAAATACATATATCTATGGACATGCGACGCAAAAATGATTTTTACTATTATTGTTTAATTCACATCTAATTCTTATGACGTCTGTTTTGATTGTTACACATGATAAGCAAGGCTTGGGTAGTGTAAAACCTGTTTTCGACTACGTGAGGTCCGTCCTGTCAGTTTGGTAAAGCAATTATTATTATTATTATTATTATTATTATTATTATTATTATTATTATTATTATTATTATTACATGCTAAGGTACAACCTTAGCTGGAAAAGCAGGATGCTATAAACCCTAGGATTGGTATGCTATGTCAACCAACTCTTTTCCGCACAGAACGCTATTTGTAGAATATGTTACCACCCAAAAAATATTATACCAACCAAATATCTTAATATTTTAATATTCTAGTTTCTGTGGCTTTTTTTGTCAGTAAAAGCAAGGTCAAGATGGGATCACAAATCACGGGCAATTGGGCTTATAATACGACAACACGAATTGAATGAAAAAAATATTTTTTAGTAAATAAGAACATGCATTTAGTACGCTTCCAAACAAGTCATTGCGGTAGTAAGGATAGACTAAGCAACGAGTGTTTTTAAACACGCGTTTCTGATTTAAGTCCACAAAGGTATTCTTGCCTAAAGATGATATTTTTAATTAAACTTTCTAAACAGATTACAGTGAAAAAATGTCTGAAGTTTTTCTTTTTTTTCACTTCATATAAACATTACGATTTTTATCTAAGATATCACACTTTGTGTACATTTTGCCTCGCAGTATACTTGCACTTCTCTTGTTATAAGTATAATGTTTATCATTACTGCTCTATGATTAGGTGTTAAGGGTGATGTTCTTCATACCTAATAAATTATCGTTATGGTTTGATAAATGCTCTTATAAATTTTGATAGTATGTGGTAAGGTTGTTTTCATATCTCATAATAAAAGATTAATTGAGGAGGATGGTCTCGGTAAGTGCTCAAGGAATATATTTTAAGGCCAATGTTCTTTAAGGCTGACATTCCAGATAAGAATGTGTCAAGGTTAATGTTCTTCATACCTGTCAGAGAATTGTTAGGTTAGGATAATGTTCTCCTTTAACGTGTGATTATGTGTTAGAATGTTTTTTATAGCCACTGAATAATAGTATGGTAAAGAATAACACAACATGTAATACTTATGGATTGTTCTTGGATTGTTCTTAGAGAACACAACAGGTGATACTTATGGATTGTTCTTAGAGGTTCAGTATCAAAGGTAGGACTTTAGTTTCTTGCTTTCTTTTGATACATTAATTTTCTGTTTAATTACACTAAATGATAACTGTTCCCTCTCTCAACCCCATTGACTAAATCTATTCCGTTTTTAGCATGTGGTGTATTTATCTTCAAGGAATATTTCACTCGGAATTGAGTATAGCAAGAAAATATAGCAAGAATCAGTCAAACTAAAGTTCTTATAAAGAATTTTTTAGTTACTTCACTTTACTTGTATATATATATATATATATATATATATATATATATATATATATATATATATATATATATACACACATAATATATACGTATCATACATAATCCTGTTTATATCTGTACACATTCTATTTCCCCCAGAAGAGGCTACTTCTGAAGATGCTGATAAATCGATTACTATCAAGTATTTTGGGATGCGATTGCTAGCCATACACTATTCCACACCTTGCTTGCGACTCACCACAATTGACTAAGGACAGTTTATTTGCTTCTTTTTTTAATTATGACAGATCTTTACTACTTGGTTTTTAGGCGAGGCTGCTAATCATTGAGTCACCGGAACTCTTATGTATATACAGTATATATTTTTCACCAATAGGCAGTTTCCCATTGATAGCTTGTAGCACCAGGGAAAAGATAACACACAACAGTCACTGACATATTTATACTTTAAAGTCTGAATAGAAGATGAACCTTTGTGTAGTAAAACTTCAAATTCTTACATATTTGGTTCATTGTAAATTGTTAATTTTCTTTATCATATTCACTCTCTCTCTCTCTCTCTCTCTCTCTCTCTCTCTCTCTCTCTCTCTCTCTCTCTCTCTCTCTCTCTCTCATGATATATAACAAAACACTTATTTCACCGTGAGTCACAACAAACGCAAGCTCACGGGCCTTTCCATCTCGCATGGAATGTGTTGAGATAGTGAATTTCAAAGTTAATCCTTGTAATGATCCCTTTCTCTTCGTCAGCCTCTAAACCCAAGAACTTTTTCCATCACCCTCCTTATCGTATAGGCCCGCGAGATTTCTGGGGGTATTATGGGTGATTTCATTATCACGTAAAGGGACAGAACCCGTTGCCCAAACTCTTTTCTCATATGGCGAGACGATGTTAATAATCTTTAATATGTTGTGTATATACAGTATATATATTTATATATCGATTCATATTTATATATGGATATATACATATACACATTATATATAATGTATATATATATATATATATATATATATATATATATATATATATATATATATATGTAATAAACTACATGGTGAAGTGAAAATACCGAGTGAATCCTGACTAGTTTCGTATCTATGACATCGTCAAGAGGGTTAACTCATATATACGACAATAACATTAAATGCCTGTGTTTCAAGTCCACTGCAGGACAGAGTCCTCAAACATGTCCTTATCCATGTCTGGGGTTTGGCCAATTCATCACCACGTTGGCCATTGCAGATTGGTGATGGGGGGAGACTTTAATCTAGCTGCTCACAGAAAACCAACCTAGTATGAGTGGCCCGGACTAGAACAGCTTGGTTGATCATGGTGATACACAAACCCTTTCATCACTTTAATGTGTGTATATATATGTGTGTGTGTATGTATATATATATATATATATATATATATATATATATATAGATAGTGTGTATGTATGTATATATATATATATATAAAATATAATATATATATATATACATATATATATATGTATATATATATATATATATATATATATATATATATATATATATATATATATATATATATATATATATATATATATATATATTCTGTTATCTTGTAAAACAAAACAGGTTATTGGTCTGTAAAAAACGCACTCCTACATAATTTTGATAACGCGCTGAGCAACGAGAATTGTGTTCTTTCATACCTTTCGTCCTCCACGAGTGGGTTTTTTTTTTTTTTTTTTTTTTTTTTTTTTGTCCGTTACTTGGAGGCTCAAGTCACTTAGACTAGAGCATAGATATGTGTATATATAAAATTGACGGATAATTATACTTAATTTCGGAATCAACTTCCATCGTTCTTGATAACACAAGGATTTAGTACTATACTGTTTAAATTTGTTTCGATTCTCAGGTTACCCGAGTAAAAATACTTACATTAAATGAGATATCCTTTGGGTATTTAATCCCAATCTAAAGTGTCTTGGACATTAAAAACTAATTGTCGTTTATTTTCCAGTTGGTGATATTCACCTGTATTATAATCTTAGAAAAGGTCATTGGTGACCGGAATTCTTGCCGCATACATTTTCGCCGTAGGACTTTTTGTCACGGACTTTTTGCCGTAGGAATCTTTGCCACTAGGGATTTTTGCCGTAAGGAATTCTTGCCGCAAATTGCATATTACTTTTATAATTTAAGGGTATATGAAAGAGTTGACCTATAAAAGAAAAATAAGTATAGTGGCCTACATACATACATCTAATGCGATGGATGGTCTCTGATAATTAGCTCTTA